>NC_060279.1:10468639-10627771 GCF_021613505.1 Equus quagga
ACAAGCAGGCCCTGGCCTCCAGAACTATTTTGGAGTAGACTGGGATTTTTTTATGTTGCTTTGGTAATAGACGTAGACCTTTTATGTTTTTAGTATAAATTACACTTTAAAATTTGACATCCTCTAACTTTTTTATTCAATTTTTTAAAAATAAAGATTCTTGGGGCTGGCCCCGTGGCCGAGTGGTTGAGTTCGTGCGCTCCGCTGCAGGCGGCCCAGTGTTTCGTTGGTTTGAATCCTGGGCGCGGACATGGCGCTGCTCATCAAACCACGCTGAGGCAGCGTCCCACATGCCACAACTAGGAGGACCCACAACAAAGAATACACAACTATGTACCGGGGGGCTTTGGGGAGAAAAAGGAAAAAAATAAAATCTTTAAAAATAAATAAATAAATAAAAGATTCTTATTTCATTGAAGTTAAACAAGAGTTGAACTTCCCAGTATTTTTTTTTTTGGCTTTGAAAGCATTTATTTCTACCTGTTCCTAGTACTTGTTAGCACCTTATTTCAGTAATAATGAGATTTTATTTAATGAGCACTTACTGTCAGCCAGATGCTATAATAAACCCTTTACATACATTTTCTTCCATTGATTATCACAGCACAGCACTTTTCAGTCATGAGGAAACTGAGGCTTAGAAAGATTAGTGAATTTGCCCAAGGACACAATGCTAGAAGGTAGTAAAGTTGGACTTCCAGGCTTTTCATTTTATGCTATGTTGCCAAACCACTTGGTAAGAGTTTTAGTCTGTATTATTTTCTGGTCATTTTAACTTTGTGTTATTCACTCTGCCACTTCATAAGCAAACTTTTGTAGTTGAAGACAGAGACTCTTCTGTGGCTGTAGACAGAAGACATTTCTGGTTCAAAGTTCTTTTCATCAGATTCCCGCATAGTACCTTGCACAAAGTAGATACTCAGCAAAGATTCTATAGATAGATTCCAAAGTGAGGACAGGAATTCACTGGAACCTGTCACGAAGGCTGGTGAGAGAAAGTAATCAAATCTACCCCATGTGTTTTTTCTACTAATGAAGATAGATGTGCTTTACACATGGAACACTTTTGGGCTTTCTCCTGCTCATTGCAGAAATGACTGGCATATGCAGTGCTACTCATTTACAGAATTTCTTCTAGCATCAGAGATGCTAGAGTAATATATGAGTTGATAAACAGTTGTGTGCACATGCTGCAAGAGTCTTTATATTTTCTAGTAAAGAAACTCTTTTCTTTCCCTTAGATCTGTTCACAGTTAAGTACCAGACTGGAGAAACAGCAAGCAGCCAGCAAGGAGGAGCTGGAAGTGGTAAAGGTGAGGAAGAGTGAAAGAGCTCTGTGATATGGTTTCTTCCACATTCACATAGTTGCAAGTGAGCACTTGATAAAAAGATCACAATATATGACAATGCCCCACAGGCTGGATGGACATCACACCCACCCGCCCCACTTGTTTTAAAGGATTTGGGAATTATGGAGACTGGTATCTCTCTTCTGACTGGGGTGTGACCTTCTTTCCTGCCAGCTGAAAGATTATGTTCCCATAAATCTTATGGGCTGTCAGAGGCAGGTAACAGCAAAGGAGGTAGGATTTCAGCGTTGTCACAAGAGGCCCCTGAGCCTTGGAAAGTGAAAACCTGGGAACCCCCAGCAGCCTGCATGTCAACTCTGCTGAATTGATGTGGGTTCGTTGCCACCCAGTAGGATCATCCCATTGCTCTCTCAAACAGTAAACACCATGGACAGTGTAGAACTTGGCTGGAAAACACGTATTGGGTAACCGATTCTTCCACCAAATTTTTAGAGGTTTTTAAAGAAACCCTGTAGCATTTATCTAAATGCTGCCCCCTGGTGGTAAAACTTATGTTGACTATCTGAAAAAAGCAATTGCTTTTTCTATAGAAACGACAGTAAACCAAATGGATTGGTATTTTTAAGAAGCAATGGTGGCACAGTCAACTCTTGGGACCAGTGTTACAGAAACCTGACATAATTCTATTTGAATATATTCAGGTTTAACACTAGTAAATATATGCATTCTAGGCACTTTAGCATATAATTTAACAAGTTGGACAAGTTATTTAACCTCTCTAAGCTTTATTTTGTATTCTGTAAAATACAGATAACAGCACCTGCCTCATCAGGTCATTCTGAAGATTAAATAAGATAATGTATGTAAAGTGCTTAGCTTAATACTCGGCACACAATAAATATATATTTTTATAAATTATAATCTGAAAATCTGAGACATAAGAATTGAAAACGTGAACCTTGTTCTGACTTTTATTCCAAAAGTGTCTTTTTCTTCTTTTATGTTATAAAACATCAGTCTGAGGTTATTAGTGAGTATAGAGTTGGTGGTCTCCCTCCCCAAACCTGCTACAGTTTGGGTTCCTGTCTGCCCTTTCTGGTCTGCCTTTGCCTCCCTTCCTAGCCTTCATCATTCTTTGTACATTCAAGGCACACTGACCAAAACTCAGCTGATGAAGTGTCTTGGCATAAAAGGGTTAACTGTCCTAAACTAAAATCTTTGTGGAAATATAAATGAAACAAGGATTTATATTCATCAGTCAATAAAAGTTTTATTGAGCATCTACTATGTACATAGCCATTAGACTTTTGTTTTTTATAGAAATTATACCTGACAAAGAGCCTAGAATTTTACTACAGGAATAAGTTACATACATATGCACATGAAACACTTAGGAAATAGTTCAAAAGCTTACGAGCAAGGGCTGAGTTGGATGACACTGACCATCAGAGTTGTGGAGAAAGCAAAATCATAAGAACTACAGACCAAAGATCAGTTTAGACCTGCGTTGGACTAAAGCAGGATGGATAGAATTCAGTTAGAATGATTTAAAAAGGACACTCTGGAAAAACAGTGAGTCAAGACTCAGAAATAAGAATGATCATTTCGGGATCTCCTTAAGGAGACTGGTGTGATTAGAGGTATTAAGAATAGAGGAAACTATTAGATATGTAGGAGTTACCTAACGAAAGGCCGTGATGTTCAGGAAGAGGAATTTGAACTTGTTTTTAGCCAGAATAAAGGACAACTAACACTTATTAAACACTTACTGTTTGTACTGTTCCAAGGCTTTACATGTATTATCCCATTAAGCCTCACAACTACCTGAGAAGGTAGGTACTATTATATCTTCTTGTTAATGATAATGATTACCAAAACAGGTAGTTCAATTCCTCAAGGTCAGAGAGCTGATAAGCAGTAGTGCTAGGATTTGAACCCAAGGAGTGAGACTCTACAGTCTGTATTAGCCAACACACTTACCATTATACTATACACTGTACTCCTCTTTCTGCAGTGCTGCGCCCTCTCCATCTCGCTTAGTATGATGCAATAGCTTCCAATAACAACCTTCCTCCATCACCACCCCCCTCTAGTTAATCCTCTGCCCTATAATGAGAATGAGCATCCCCAAATATAAATTTGTCTATATCACTCTGTGTATCTGTTTAGAATTAGATTGGCCACATGTAGGAATCCCAAAATGACATTGCCTTAAACACAAAAGATGTTGATTATCTCATATAAAAGAAGTTAGGACTAGAAAGATCTTTGGTTTCATCAGTGATCTCAGCTCATCAGTTATTAGTGACCCACATCCTCAGCAAGGGCTTCCATTCTCAAGGACATCTAAAAGTCAAACCTGTCAACTGGAGTTTCTGCCATCACGCCCACATTCCCTGGTAGAATTTTAGGGCAGACAGAGATGCAAGGATACAAGGGCCCACTTCCAACTGGGTGAGCTCTCTCTAGGTAGCCTTTTTAAGTTCCGTCCACATTTCTGCTTACATATCAGAATTTCATGACTACACCTAGCTTTAAGGGTGTCTGGGAAAGGGTGCCTTTTAATTGGGCATATTTCCAACCCAAACAAAATTAAGATTCTGTTACTTAGGAAGAAGGAAAGATGGATGTTGGGTGGGAATCTGCAGTCTCTGCCACACCTTAGTACTGCAGCCTGACTGCCAGACTGCAGCTTCACGAGGCTCATTGCTCTGTCTCCAACATGTAGCACCGGATTTGATGACGTGAATGAATGAACTTTCTATAGGATAAAATCAGCATTATACTTAAGGACCTTTACGACATGGCCATAGAGAAGCCTTCTTTGTACCTCTCACTTGCATCACTTTCTCTCTGCTTGAGCTATCTCAGACTCCCCGCAGTTCTCTGAAAGCACAGTGACTTTGCACACGGTGTTCTCTGCTGAAAGGTCCTCCTTCCTCTTGTGAAATTAATCTATTCCTTCAACTGGTTCAGCCTAATAAAACTGCTTGCCCAGCTGAGGAAGATTGGCCCAGAGCTTACATCTGTGCCCATCTTCCTCTACTTTATATGTGGGATGCCCACCACAGCATGGCTCGATAAGTGGTGAGTAGGTCCGCACCCAGGATCCAGACCGGCGAACCTTGGGCCGCGGAAGTGGAGCGTGCAAACTTAACCGCTGCACCACCAGGCCGGCCCCTTGGTAAACTTTTAATCATTTAAGACGCAGATCACAAGCCACCACTTTAACATTTTATTTAGTCAACAATAAATATATAATGAATACTTGCTGTGTATCTGTTTTGTGCCAGTACTGGGCTAATTATTCTTATAAGTTCTTACGAGAGTTATAAGATATCTCTTAAGTGTCTAATGAATTATATTCATGCAGGAATCTGAAGAGTGCATTATGAATGGGAAGAGAAAGAAATCAGTGGGGGCGAAGAAGGTGACTTTGAGGGATTCCGGCCTGGGACAGTGAGAGCTTGGACATGTAGAGGGAGAATTTAATGACCAGCTGAATGTGGAGCGAAGGAGAAGCTAATGAAAAGATGACACCACAGTCTTCAGGCCGAAAGGGTAGAGATATGCACAGTGACACAAAAGTGTGGGGAGAGTTGCTTTGTGTGTGTGTGAAGAGAGGCATAGAGTTATGGTTATGGACATGTTGAGCTTGTCATACAGTAGGACATCAGAACGGAAATATTCTGTAATATCTTTTCTCGCTAAAGTATTTTTGGAGATATTTTAAGAAAACAACGACACCGTTGTCTTGAAAAGAGTTGCTGTTGTTCAGTGCCATGTGCTTGATTGGCAGTCGGGCATGTGGCAGAGTTACTTTTATTACTTTGAACAACAATGATCATCTTTGCTTAAAACTGAACAGAAGGATATATACTTCGTCACAAGAGTAGATTTAGGTTAGGCATAATGACCTTCCTCAGTCTACGGTAGGAAGTTACTTAACCTCTGAGTTTCTTCATTTACAAAATGGGGGTGATAAGAGTACCTAATCATGCAGGAGTTCTGGGATTCAGTGAGATCCTGCATGTAGAGCATATGGCACACGGCTTGGCATCTAATAAGAGTGATGGGAGCACGAATTTCTAGGACAGATTTCAGAGAGATGCTATAATACTTTCTATTCCCAGGGTCTCTAGAGATACTTCAAGACAAAGGAGCACCTGTCTTGATAGTTGGGTTTTGTGTTGGCTATACCCATTTTGGTTGCAGCACAAGAAAAATAATTACCTTCAGAAATGGGCCTGCGTTTGATGAACAAGCAGTGTCTAAAAAATGCTCTCATATTTTTCAGGAAGTGGTTTATGCGATGAACTACAGTTTGATGTTGGTTATCCCTGTTGGATATTTCAGGGTAAAATGATGGCATGTAAGCACTGCAGTGACATTTTCAGCAAGGAGGGCACTTTGAAACCAGCGACCATAACCAGAGAGGCCCCAAGGGTTGAATCGGATGATGAGAAAGACTCACTGAAGAAGCAGCTGCGGGAGATGGAGCTGGAGCTGGCGCAGACCAAACTGCAGCTGGTGGAGGCCAAGTGCAAAATCCAGGTCGGTGATTGGACAGAAGAGCCACGGGAAAAAATAAACAGTTCGTGGTCTAGGATATTCTAGTACTTTAGAATATACCTATCTAGCTCAGAATCCTAAGATGTTACTATATATGAGGAATACACTTTCTGCCCACAAATGTGTCCTGCATAGTTGCATTTTCTGTCAGTATTTTTAAACACTGATATAAACAAATGCATAGTTTGAGATGAAATTTTGATAATTAAAATTATATCTTGTGAGAACTTAAGCGTATGCATTGTTAGTTTACCCTGAGATTTTTTTCGCCAAGGTCCTTTCTCGTTGAACTTTGTCACTGTGACAGCTGATCCTGAAAGTGGAAGGCCAACCCCCTCCCCCATTCTTCCCCTGACAGTTGAACACTGGCTGACACACATTCTTTCTTTTGGAGCTTCTTTTCATCTTTATCTGATTTTGCCAAATCCCTTTCCATATTGGAGGGTAACATAATTAGGAAAACAGGCCTGGCTTCAGACGGACCGTCCCCATTTCCTTTCCACCAGTAATCCTCACCCAGTGCTGTCTCCTGCCACGGCGCCATCCTGCACTGCACCAGTGGTCCGTAACGGCTTCTGCACTCGACACTGCAGGTTTGGAGCTAGACCCCACTCCTGCTTACACTGTCAGTAAAAACTCAATCCATCCACACACTTATTTTATTGTAGTTTTAAACATGTTATCTCAGATTGTAACCTAAACCTAATTTGGACCTAAACTGCCAGGGGGAAAAGAAAATAAAATGAGGTTTCATTTCACTGTTCAGAGAAAGCACAGATTCTGTTTTTTAGTGGTAACTCTTTTAGCTCTAAACTTTTTCTTGCATTAAGAAGCCAATTAAATCTCTCCTGGGTTTTGTGGGAAGAAAACTATGGCTATCTAGGCCTGGGAATTCTGAAAAGCTGTACTCTGATTTTTTGGCAGAGAGAAAACATTTATATAACTTCAATGATTTCTCTCTTTAGGAGCTTGAACATCAGAGAGGAGCCCTGATGAATGAAATCCAAGCTGCAAAAAACTCTTGGTTTAGCAAAACCCTGAACTCTATCAAAACGGCCACGGGCACCCAGCCACTGCAGCTGCCACAGCCCACCCAGCCACCCAAGGAGAGCACATAGTTCCAGCCTCACCCAAGCACAAGAGCACAAGGATCAACGCGCCAGAAACCCAGGAGGATTCCCCTGGCGGTCCCTTTGAAGGAAAGTAAAGGAGGCCAGAAAGCAAGCCAGAATCTTTCAGTAGCTCTCACTCTTTCTTCTATGACACTTTTCAAAGGGATGTTATTTAAACTGATCTGATTTGTGTTGAATACCTGTTTTCGAGCTTCTTTGTGGAAGGCCATGTTCAGATCCATCATAGTATTATACATTATTTTTTATGCCTGATGTTTAGTTGGAAATAAGTAATTCAGAACTAAATGCTTTTTATTTAGAACTAATTATTCATAATTATTTTTATCTTACATAAAAATGGAGATGTCTTTTATTCCAAGGTTTAAGTGATAGGAGGATATTTGTGACAGCAAAAAAAAAAAGGATTGAAACCTAAACCTCTTAACTTTTCAGGATTTATTTAGATGAAGCACACTGTGGGGCTGGTCTCAACTGCTTCCAGGTTTCCTCCTGAATGTGATTCCCTGGATAGCGATAACCTGTCCAAAGGAAAGAACAGACCTGGGGTTGAACAGTCCCCAAGAGAGTTAGGTCATTTTCATTTTCTGTTGGGTACTTCTGGAAATGAAGTGCCAAGAACCATGGAATAAGATAGGCTATTGAGAATATACACTAGATAAAAGAAACTGAGATTCTGATAAACGCGGAATAAATCATTTTAGTCCTGGTTTTCTAACAGGTCCTTTTAAGAACTCCACGCAGGAATGGCCAGTTCCTCAGTATGAACACAGTTGTGACTTCTGACAAACGTAATGTCAGAAGTGGATATTGTGAGTCGCAGCCTTAGGGAACCTTCACCAGAGAAGCCTAGAAGGGCCCAGGTTCAGCCATTGTGTTTAGAATGGAATCCAGAACCAGGGACAGCGTATGTCATTTAATGTTGGCAGAAACTTGCTAAGGAAACACTAACACTGTAACTTTGTTAAAGTTAGGAAATGGGAAACTGACCTCAGCTTCACATCACACTTTAATGTTAGGCAACTTCTCCTGATTTCTGTAGCTCCCTGAAAACGCGCCCTTTGTACCCCTAGATGAAGAGATGCAAATGCATTTGTAACATTTTTGAGTGAATATAAAACCTTTATAGAAATACTTATCTCATGGAAAGGTAAAGCTATTGTTTAAAAGTTGATGGAAATATTTTTTTCAATTATATTTAACATATCTATATGAATAGTACTTGCAGGAAATTCTTTGGTAAGGGTAAGACTAATTTTCCCATTTTCTAAGCTATTTTGGAGGCATTTGGTCCTTTTATGCCACCAAACTACTGTCAGCTATGTACAATAACATTCATTGATACTCATCCTTGGCTTCATTGTTGAACATATTCTTTGCAAAGGATCTTAAACTCTGTAGTGCCAGAGTGATTCTCGTCTGTGCCATATGTTGCAATTGAAAGTAACCACACTCTTGGAAGTAAAAATCAAGTAAGAGCCATCTCAGCTCTAGGAGCATGCACTACAAGTTGCTCATGGTGGGTCCTTTTCTCTAAAATGGTCATTAAACTCTAAAAAGAGAAGTTCCCTTCAGCAGTGTTTATATCATCTACAACCCATGAAACTGATAGGGTTGTTTGTTATCCTTTGTTACATTCATTAAATAATATGTTTCTTACATTAATTCTTATTTTTCCTGACATCTTTCATCATAATACTCATTTCCTTTTACCAAAAAGGAAAATAACCCAGCATTCCAAGTGTCTGTGTTGACTTTAATGTTGTATACCTGATAGTTTAGAAAAACTCGTGGGTTTTTTGGTAAAATATAATGGCTAGAAAATTGCATCTTGGTACCTGTTTTTGTAAATCATTTAGTATAATTTGTTAGCTCTACTGGTACTTTTTGCTTTGATTCCAAGAAGCCTTGTACAAGTTGCCTTATCAAATGGCCAGCTAAGTTAAAGATGTTCTTTTGTGTTTTGTGAATCTCATAGTTCGACTGTACAGAGCTCTTAACTTCCAAACATCAGTACATTCCACAGAATGCCTGAGTTGCATAATTTTCCTTGAATGGTAGTTGAGGGAGAAATAGAATGGCTCCCAGTCCAGTTCTTACCAGTAGACCTGGCTCAATTTCATAGCTTCTTACGTTTTTTCTTAAACAAAGTCACCAGGTACATACATTCCAAACATTTAATAAATCTGTCTCTTGCGTTTTCTTTTAACTCTCAAAAGATTATAGTGGCAATTTATGGATTTTCTTTTCTTCTCCAATTCCATATCATTGCTGGGTATGTGTATTGGTACCGTAAGTCTAAACTGTCCCTCACTGCAATGCCTTTGGGTCTGTAGCAATAGTAAAGATAGAAAGGAAATTCAAAATTTGGTATATGATATGATTACTTATACAATATGTTATAATAGCTGTATCTCAAACCACATGTCCTTCACTGTGTATTGTTTGAAAACTCATGCATCCCAGCATTAACTGCTAATTGTAATTTCACCTATTTTGAAATATATTTAAGAACAACTACTTTTCTCTTGATTTCTTTTAGAAAGAGATCAACAAGCCCAAGTATCGAGGAAATTTTCACATATTCTACAGTGTTTTTCATCTTTTCCTAGGATTCTTTTTCTGAAACATTCCTCCAAAAATCCAACATTTGCAACATCTGAAAAGTGATGATTTCTCTTTTGATCAAATTCTGTGAATAAATTACAGGAATGAAATTCAACTTGATCATTCAGTTCATTAGCTTTTGTATCTTGAGAGTCTTGTTTAACACGTTCTTTACAGCTGAAAGAAACCAAGCTGAATTTTGCAGTGCATATGTTTGCTAGCTTCCCACATCCTGAGCCATGGCACAATTTGGTTATATTTAAATAGTTACATATCATTTAATGCAAAGAAATGCTCAGTTACCTAATGTTCTGTGTATGAGTGCCTATCAGAAACACTGAAAGGAATGTCATATAGGCCTATGGCCTATCTTTCCGTATAACCAATATCTCTCTTCTCCTAGCTATTAAGTTAGTAATTTCTTCTTCATTGGCTTTCTTAAATTTCCATAGTAAAGTAGAAAAGCAATCTTTGTACTGATGTTGGGATATTTAATAATATTTACCTTATTTGATTTTTTCAAATTTTTCATTCTTTTATACTATGTATTAATATTTTTCTGAAACCCCTACTCCATTTTCCTAAAATATTCTCCAGTTAGTAACTAGTGGCTTCGTTTCCTAGCAAAAGTGAGAAAAACAAGAGAGTACACAGTTTAAGGCACAAGACATAGTTAGATTCTTAAAGCAGTTGATTAGTTAGGATGAGAATCACATATGTAACTAATGTAAGGGATTGAGTTTTCTTCAGCTGAAATCAGTCTACTATTCTGCTAAGTTGGTTGTCTGATTTCAGGACCCCTTTAAGGGGAAAAGGAGCTTTTAAAAAATTAAATACCTTGTTTGCTTTCTCTCTCTGGAAAAGAACACATTTAATTACTTAGCAAGGTGAGTCTATTGTGTAACTTACTCTTTAAAAAAAACACTCTAAAATAGCCCTGATTCTCTTGCTTCAATTTCGAGTAAGAGAGAGAATGGACAAACTCTGTCGTCTGATTTGAACACTGCTAGGTATGTGTGTGCCTGTGATTGGTAGACTTGTCCAGAGGGTGCTTGCCTCTCTTGTAGACCCAGGTACCAAAGAGCTGAATACATACCTGGAGATCAGATACAGAAGGCCAGACAACAGCGTGGTAGCCTGTATGTTTCCAACTACCAGATATGAAAAACTCTTCCCTCTAGTTGCCATGCTGATGGTCACATGGAAGTAGAACTGCTCCAAAACATCCTTCCTCTCTCACAGTGGCTTCCGTACAATAGAGGCAAAGCCTGTGACCTTGGGAATTTCCTTATCTTTCAAAAACTACCAAAATGAATATTTTAAGTCTGGGCTGCAGCTCAATAGGAGATGTTGATCTTGAGTTGTAATGAAAAAAGTGGATGTTTATGAGTAGCTCAGTGACTGCAGTCAGCTGTCAGGCGGTCCCTTCTCAGCTGCCATGTAAAAGTCTACATGTCAAGGTTATCTCCAAATGAATTTGCTACCTGCTATAAAAACATCTTCACCAACATGTCCCATTCTTCCCACCTCCATCCCTGGTTCATCATTAGTGGTATTTTGAAAACTTTAAGAAAAAAGAATCATTGAGTAGAAAATGGACATTTTAGGTTACTTTCCTTTTTCACTGGCAATAAGTTAACATGTAAAATCTTTTCCATTAAAGTGTAACTTTTAATAACTATGTTATATATAGAATAAACTATAGGGAACTGAATTACAAGGATATAAATGCTTCAAGACTCTGGTGTCATGAAAGCACAAGAATAAAGCTGGAGATGGTCCCAGAATCCAAGATGTCCCAATAGCCTTTTGCATCAGTTTCTCTGTTTTTGGTATTTTGCATAATGTATGGATCCTTAGTTCAAATGAGGGAAAGTTTCTCAGTCAGCTCCACATCCTCTCTTTCAACTCCTACCTTTCCCTTGCTGAGGAGGTAGCAGAAATTCTGTACCACCTATTTTTATGCATTCTCTGATTTTGCCCACAGCTACTCTAATAAAAACAGGTTCTAGAATAAAGGAGTTGATTAGCCCAAACAGTGCTAATTGACTAAAAAGGAAACTGTAGTGAGCAGCCTCTCTCCTCTATAAACATTGACCAATTAGATGTTTTCATAATTCCATGTATTATGTATAGTACATTCTGTAAATGTAAATGTAATGCTTGTTAAGAAAAGTGCAATTTATTGTACATTGTCCCAACAAATGTTTACTTTTATAATTGTTATGAACTTGAATTGGATTAGTATCTTGTTTTCATGTGTGAATGAAGCCTTGTAAAATAAACAAATGCAACCAAGAAGGTAACAAGGTGACTGTTATTGTGAGCCAGTGATGTTTTCAATGCTTTGTGTTGCCCTTTTGGCCCCATTAAGCAGTAATAAACATTTGTTCTGAAGTCCATGTATGTTTCTCTGATTTTTTTCTAGTTGATTTTATTCTGAATCATCTGAGCCCAGTGTTTATGTAACACGTCACAGTTGACAGTAGACTCCAGTCAACCTGCAAAGAAAAAAATAGACAGGCTTTTGCTGTGGGCTCCTCCCTGCGAAGTGATACCCTGTACAGCAGCACTGCGGTGCCCTGGCTTCCTCTCTAGAGAGGGTCCTCGGTTGCAAGGAACAGAAACTGTCTCAAGCTAGCTTCATAATAATAAGGCAATTAATTAAAAGGAAATAGGGATATTTCTCTCATAGATACCAAAGACCAAACAGTTGTTCCTGAAGAAACACGACAGGAGACTGGAATGCTGCCATCAGGAGCCCAAGCGACTCTTCTCATAATCGCTCTTCTGCTTGTCTTGCCACGTGCTGCTTTGCTGCTGCTCTCTCTGAAAACAAGTTTTCCCTGCTTCTGAGTGCACAACTTGCAAGTTTACTATCCTCTCTAAAAGTGATCAGCAGAGATGGCTAGCATCTCAGTGTCCCAATTGCAAAATCTTGCAAAAATCTGATTGGCTAATCCTGGATTAGGTGGCTGCTTCTAGTCTTTCAAGGTACAGCACAGTGATAGCATATAATTCAAAGAGAACTCCAGAGGCTTTATGGAAGTGGAGGCAGGGGGCAGAGAATATCGATCTGCATTTTGTTCTGAGAGTGAATGAAACCTTAGTGAAAGCCAAGAGACGAGTTAGCAACTCTGAGAATTCAGCATATATTTAAAAACTATTAATGAGAGATTGTAAAATTACAGTTGATGCCCCAAACCCTGACCACAGACATCTTTTTTTGGCCCATGTGGTATTCTAAAGGAGAAATTTTACATAAAAAGTAAAGGAGTCAAAGTATTCAGAAAAGATCTACTGAATTTGGCAGTTGGGAGGTCATGAGTGGTCTTGACACAAACAGTAAGTGGAACCCACTGTTCACTGTTGATTAAAGGTCCTATACTTGGTGAAGTTACATGTTAACCTCCAGACGTTTGTCCAGTAGGGATGCAAATCTCTCCTTCTTTCCAGTGGAACGGATAACCCTAGAGGTCACATATAGTTTACCACCCTGTAGGACATTAACCAGCTTGTATCTTAACTTTGCAACCTCACACTAACATTCTATTGTGAAATTGCCTGTAAGCACCCGGCTATACAAATACACTGATACAGTTTTAACATCTTTTTGGTTCCCTCATTAACTAATGAGACAAATACAAAGTTTGGCTTGGTCTTAGGTGCTAGTACTGGAGGTTGTGAGAAGTGATTTGATTCCCCACGTATTTTGAAGGTAAAGCCGGCAAGACTTGCTACAAGATGGGATGTAGGACCTGAGATTGACACTCAAGTATGACTCCTTGGCCTGAGCATTCAAGGTAATGAGCCAACCAGTCACAGAGCTGGAGAATCATTGGAGGAACTGATTTGGGGTGAGGGTGAGATATTGGGTGGAGGGGGTGTTTTTGTTTTTGTTTTCAACAAGCTGCATTTGGTGTGCTTATTAGACATTCAAGCAGAGCCAAAGTCCAAAGTCTGGGCTAGTGGAGCTGAAGATAGAGATTGGGGAGTCACTGGATAATAAATGGTATTTCAAATCTTGTGACTTTAAGGATATGTGCGAAAAGGAGTTGCCCCAGGTGCATAATCAAGCAAATTTGGAAATCACGGCATTAGGTCAAGCCTTCACGCAGTGCAATGGGATATTTGTTCCTATTAAGTACCTAACTAATTCCAGGCTTTCGGATGGACATTTTTTTTTTAAAACTGAGGTATAATTAACATACAATAAAATGCACAGATCTTAGGATTTCATTCTATGAATTCTGACAATTCTATGTATCAGTGTAACATTTCTATCATCTCGGGAAAATTCCCTCCTGAGCGTACGTAAATATAACTTTTAGTTAAGTATAACACAAACAAGAAATTACACGAACGTAACTTTACAGCTCAGTGAAATTTCTACTAAGTGAACACACCTACAACCAGCAACCAATCAAGAAACAAAACAACCTAACCTTGAAAGCCCCGTCGTGGCTCCTTTCTGTCATTGTCCTCCTCACCTAAGGAAAGACTATCCTGATTTTTAACAAGATAGGCTAGTTTTATTGTCTTTAGACTTCATTTAAATGGAACCAAACGATATGCACTCTTCTGTGTCTGGCTTCTATCCTTGAACGTCATGTTTGTGAGATTCGTGCACGTAGGGTGTAGCTGTACTTTGTCGGGGTTTGCACTGTATTTCCGATTCTTTACTACGACAAGGGTCAGCCTGCATCTTTCTAGTAGCTTTTTTCCTTCTCTGACTTGCTGATTCTAATCGCTACCTCGGGCGATATATAAACTGAGCGCGGGCTAGCTGACTTCTCAGGGATTACTGTCTACGTTCTCAACCGTGCTGCAGACGTTATGAGGCCGCCAATGGCTAAAATAATCTGAAAACTCGGTTTCTTAGGGGCCTTACTGAGCCGGGCTGCTGGAGCCAGGGGAGAAGGGGAACGCAGTCCCAGGAAAACTCAACACCATTATCTCTGCGGGTAATAGGCTCACTTAAATCGAATTCAAACCCGAGTGAGAACTAGAGACTCGCAGAATGGTCGACGGAGGGGAAGAAGGCACCAAGGAAGTGCTTCGACAGCGCACGAGGGAAAGGCGGGACGGTAATTACAGCCGGAGGACGAGGCGCCACTGGGGCCGGTCACGAGGCCAAGACAGCTTCACCTCCCATCGCGGTCCTCGATGACGCCACCACATCGTAATTGTTAAATCGTGGTGACGTCTCCAGAGCGCCAGAACCCACTGAAAAAACAAACTTCCCATCAGAATGCTCCACACTTAACGTCCTCGTTCGTCCCCGTTTTAAAAGAAATAGGTGGCCCACTCTCCCCATTTTTTTGTCTTTTTCTCGCAGACTCACAGACTAACCTTGGACAACATGGCTGCCTAGTTGGCCCGGTGTCCTAGAGGGGACGGAAGCAACTGCCTCTCTAGGCAACTTCCGACTTGGACCCCGACGATCAGTACGTTATTTCCGGGGTTGGGTTAAGGTACGGAGGGCGGCGGTTCCAAGCTGCGACTGCGCAGCCGGGGCAAACGGGGTCAAAGTTCAAAACATGGAGTTGCCGGGGCGGGGAGGAAGAGGCGTTACTCTTCGCGAACTGCCGCTTTGCTCGCGAGAGTTGAGCGTTGCTTCGCGGCACGGCGGGCGGAGCGGGACCAGGCGCAGCGGGGCGGGGCTGAGCGCGGCGGACGGCGCTCGCGGGGCGGGGACGCGGCGGCGACGGGCTCGCGAAGGTTCCAGAGGCGCCGCGTGCGGGAGGCGGGCCGCGGTCTCGCGCAAGGTCGAGTGTGCGCGCCGGCTGCGAGCCCTGCGTCTCGTGCCGGCGGTCTGCACTCGGGGGAGCGCGCTCGCGGCGGCGTTTCGTGTTGTGCCGGGCGCGGCTGCACCCCGGGCCCCGCCTGATCAGGCCGACCATGGCCGCAGCTTTGGAGGAGGTAAGGGGCGGCCTCGCCGTCCGCCCGCGCCCCCCTCAGCCCCGTCGCGGTCCCCGGCCTGCCTCCCGTGCGGAGCTGCCCCGGGTCGCCCGTCGGCCCCTCCCTGGGCCTTGGTGGCCCCGCGCACCTGCAGCGGCCCCGTCCCCGGTCCCCGCGGGCCCCGCTGCCCCGGGCAGCTGCAGTCAGCGGCCCCTCCCGCGGTGGGGACGGGGGCTGCAGGCGGTGCCCTGGTGCCGGGCGCGCTCGTCCCCCTCACGCTCTCCTCGGGCCCGAGGACGCGAGGCTCGTTACGCTAAAGCCGACTGCAGCGTCGGAGGGGCGTCCCTGGGGCAGCCCGTGGGAGGCGAGGAGCCGTCGGTCCCGGCGCTTGACTTCTCTGAGTCCTGGTTGCTCTGCGCCTTCGGGTGGCTGTGTTACTTGGGGCAAGTTCTCTGCTGCTCTGTGCCGCAGTCGGATCCGTTTCAGAGGGTTGGAAAGACCAAGTAATCGTTGTAAATGTTGAAAGCAGTGCTTGGCACCCAGCAGGTCGCTCTATACGTTTTAAAAAACAAATTGGAAAGTTGTAAGTGGTAGTGGGAAATAGCCTTTGTCTGTTTTCGGCTCTGTAAACCGGACGGGGCAGCTAAGCTCGTTGGAGGCACAGTTTGCGCGGTGACAAAATGGGAGTGCTCCTGCTGGCGGCGCTCTGCTCCTGGCCTGAAAGGATGTCACTACATAAAACCGTTAGTCACAGACAAGTGTTGGTGTATATGAGCTGGATTTGTTTTCTAGAAACCTTTTCCTCAATATGGACAAGACTGGGAATCTTAAATAAGTCTAAGAATCTGCCTAAAATGAAGAAAAAGTGTGTTTAGTGTTGGTCTGGATGACTTCCCCGAGTTTGTGTAAACGGCAGGCCATGGGGCGCCATGTGCCCCGGAGGAGAGTCTCTGAAGGGACTTCACAGTCACACCTCTGGGGAGCTCAGTATTAATCCTCTTCCAAGTTAGGGCCCTTCTCAATTCAGGTGCTTAAAAACACGTATTTAGGTACACTCTTGGGGGAGGTGTTTTGGTTTTAGATAAAATTCGCTGTTTTTAACCATTTTAAAGTGTGCAGTTTAGTGTTTTTAGTATCTTCACAGTGTTGCACAAGCATCGCTAACTACAGAGCGTTTCCATCACCCCCAACAGAAACCTGTGAACAGTCCTGAGCGGTCAGTCCCCATCCCCCCGCCCCAGCAAGCTCGCGTCTGCTTTCTCTCTGGGTTTGCCTGTTCTGGGCACTTCGTATAAATGGAACCTCACATTATGTGGCCTTTCCTTTTTGCCTTTCACTCAGCATAATGTTTTCAGGTTCATCCATGGGGTGGCATGTGTTCCTTTTTATGGCTGAATCATATTCTGTTGTATGGTAACACATTTTGTCTATCCATTCATCAGTTGATGGACATTTGGAGTCTTTCCGCCTTTTGGTTGTTAGGAACAGTGCTGCTCTGAATACTTGGGTACCACTTTTTATGTGGACGTAGTGTTTTCAGTTCTCTGAGGTCTGTACCTATGCGTGGACTGCAGGGTCTTATGGTGACTCTGAGAAACTGCTAAACTCCTTCCAGAGTGGCTGCACCATTTTACATTCCCACAAGCAGTGTATGAAGGTTCTGCTTTCTGCACATAGTCGTCGACACTTAATATTTCCTGGGGTTTTGTGTTTTTTTGTTGTTGATGCTAGCCATCCTAGTGGGTTGAAGTGGTAGCTCACTGTGGTTTTGATGTGCGTTGCCTTAATGAGTAATAATGTTAAGCATCTTTTCATGTGCTTGGTGGCCATTGCCTGTATCTTTGGAGAAATGTCTAAGTCCTTTGCCCATTTCGAGGCACTTTAGTTTTAATGTCTCCTAGTGAAGAATTTGGAAGTAGATTAGAAGATAAAGCTTGAATGTTGGTGGGTGTGCAGGGATGAAAGGGAAATGCAGTTTTGCATAAGAAAAACAAATGAATGCCAAGGTCAATTAGATGAGGAGCTGCTGTAGCCAAGACATCTTCAAGTGTGTGTGCAGGAAAAGCACCAAAGGGATCGATCTTACCGGTTTCAGGTCTGCAAATAGAACTGAGGAGTTGCCTGCAACAGGCCTGCTGTAAGGTGCCCAGACCTGGAGTGGCTGCCTTTCTTGTGTGCTTTGTCAGGGCCTACACTGGCCGGAAAGAGGGTCTGGGAATCTCTTGCTTAATTCTCAGAGTTCTTTTCCGAGTCTCCTAGAGAAAAGATTCCTGTTCTAGTCAAGAAGTAAAATATCTTGTTTCGACTTGATACATTTTCTCTTTTAAAACGCCTTACTCTGGGAACAGGTATACTCATTTTACGTTTCAGTATTTTTATCATATTGGTATTAGAATCAGTGTGTATTTTTTTTAAACCATTATAATGAAAAAGATTGTTTTGAACTAAAGCATGTTGGTTCTATGCTCAGAAGATGAGTTGCAATTATTTTCATCTTAATATGATTTTAGGAGAGGGAGTAGAGTATGGACAAGAGACTGGGCCCAGTTGGACTCTATCCTGTGTTATCAGTTACTGACAGGTGAAACGGGGCCTCTGAGTTAAATGAGAAAGTAAAAGGCTTGGTAAAAGAAAAGCATTCGTTTTTCTGTTACTGAATTTCATGTGACTATTAAGAAACAAAGACTTTCAAACTCTGTATTTTGGATATTATATACTGAGTTATCAAGCATTTAAAGATTTTTATATTGAGCCTTTATATGATCTCAGGCTGTGATATAAGTCTTGTCAAATTGCTAGTATCAAGCCAGAATGTAAAGTTATTTTAAGAAAAAATAAATCCCTTGTTTGTAAAGATCTTACACATTTGCAGTATGTGAGAGGATAACTGGGAAAACTTTTTTTTGCTGAGGAAGATTAGCCCTGAGCTAACCTGTGCCAATCTTCCTCTATTTTGTATGTGAGATGCCGCCACAGCATGGCTGATGAGTGATGTAGGTCCACACAAGGGATGCAAACCCAGGCTGCCAAAGCAGAGTATGCCACACTTAACCACTGTGTCATGGGGCTGGCCCCTGGGAAAACGTTTTTAAGACCAATTAATTTTCTAACTGTGTCTCTAACTCTTGAACTTGATAAAATGTTGGCGCTCTCTCTTGAAAATAGAAACAGAAATAGACATTGGGAGGCAATGTATTGGTATGAGAAGAAAAAAGCAGGTGGCATTTTCATTGATCCCAGAGGGTGTGGCATATTGGAGTGTTATGTTAGCCCAGGTTTTTTCCCTCTACTGTGTAGCCAAATCCCAGACTTTTGTCTGGAAGATTAACCTGGAGCTTCAGAACAAGACTTTTTTTTTTTTTTTTTAAACTGAGATTCATAATAGTTTACATTGTTGTGAAATTTCAGTTGTACGTATGTACGTATCTCGCCTGTCACCACACAAATGCTCCCCTTCACCCCCTGTGCCCACCCCCCAGCCCCTTCCCCCTGGTAACCACTGAACTGTTTCTTTGTCCATGTGTTTGTTTATATTCCACATATGAGCGAAATCATCTGGTGTTTGTTTTCTCCATCTGGCTTATTTCACTTAGCATGATTCCCTCCAGGTCCATCCGTGTTGTTGCAAATGAGGTGATTTTGTCTTTTTTTATGGCTGAGTAGTATCCCGTTGTGTATGTATATATACCACATCTTCTTTATCCATTCATCAGTCGATGGGCACTTGGATTGTTTCCATGTCTTGGCTATTCTAATAGTGCTGCAGTGAGCATATGTTACTTTGGATTGTTGATTAGAACAAGTCTTCTTAAAAGCAAAAATGTCTTTTTTTATCTTGTCTTAAAAATTCAAACTTTGTGTGTGTAATATCTGGGGTGGGAGATCAGTGAGGACCAATCACTGACAGGAAGTAGAGGATTACCTAGGAGAGTTGCTGTAGCATTTCACCATGCTCATCATGTATTCACTCATCTGTTTTATTTTAATATTTTAAAAATGCCTATCATCTGATGACTAGGACTGGATGTCATAAAGAAATCCATGAACTCGGTTTTTTTTTTTTTTAAGATTTCTTTATTCCAGTTTATAAATCACAAAAGTATTTTGTAAATAAAATGTTCCAAAACAGAGGCAGATAACAAGTCTACCAAACTGGAAAATTTAGGCTTGATTACCTACTGTTAACTTGAAGATTGTTAAGTTTTCCTTTAAAAAAAAAAGGCAGTTTGAGTTAGTTACAATTCCGTAGGCTGGAGGAAAGAATCCAAGTTGTAACCCAACCCTAGAAAATTTAAATGACCCACTTAATTCTTAGCTCTCATCTCAGTAAATTGAAATAACCAATAAGCACAATATCAAGCTACTATCTTATTTATTATAGCTAACTTATCTTTTATTTTAACACAGCTACAGAAAGATCTAGAAGAGGTGAAGGTGCTACTGGAAAAAGCCACTAGAAAAAGAGTACGTGATGCCCTTACAGCTGAAAAATCCAAGATTGAGACAGAAATCAAAAACAAGATGCAGCAGAAATCACAGAAGAAAGCAGAACTTCTTGACAATGAAAAGCCAGCGGCTGTGGTTGCTCCCATTACAACGGGCTATACCGTGAAAATCAGTAATTACGGTATGACTTGCTCCCCTGCATCCAGCTCTTCCTGCCTGCAGGCAGCCTCTTCTTCACTAGTGACCCACTGACAAACGTAGTTTTTAAAATAGTTTTGAGTGTTTTGGTGGTTTGAAAGAGAGCACCCATCAATTCTTATTTAATAAGATACTTTTTAAGAGATGAAAAAGGAAAGGATGCATTCTAGAAGCTACTAACAAAAGAGTAAGATGATTTAGTACAATGAGTAGTAGTAGCAAGAAGGAACCTATTCTCAAATACAGTCTGTAGATGTGAAACACAGCTTTTTGATTTGTTTTCACCATTTTTGCATTTCACTTTGCCAAACAACCGCCAATATTAACTGAGGAAAGGAATCCAGTTAAATTCAAGAAACATTTTTGAGCATCTAATATGTGCCCCTGTTGTGCTTGGACTTCTGGATACACAGCAGTGACCAAGACCCAGTCCCGGCTCGTGGTGTGGTTGGGATACAAACACAGCTGATACCATAACAACGTAAATAACACCATTTCCCTCAGTAGATCATAAACACTCTTGTTTTGGAAGCAGTGCGACTTACATCTGAGTGATGAGCTCTCACAAGGGCGGGGGCAGTCTTATTTTTTGTGCTCACAATATCTAGCACGTAGTTAGTACTTAGAAATATTTGTTTAGCTGAACTGAATGGAGATTTATAAAGTATTATGGGAATACAGGTGATAAAACAGTTCTGCTGGAGGTTAGGAACAGTCTGAATTAGAAAAGATGTTTGAGTTTGAAGGGTGAGTTCAGCAAGTGTGGGAAAGGAGAGGGAGTTGCATGAGCAAAGGACACAGATCCCTGAAAGGCATCATGTATTTTGAGTATTGTCATAGTGAAGAGCAGTGTGTGTGTCGTGCTGAATAGAGGCACTGTAGGAGATAGGCTGTGTCCTTAGTTGACTGTAGGAAACTGGTCTGAAGGTGGTAGGGTTTTGGTATGTTGGTCACATTAGCAGATTTGGATGAAGTGGACTCCCTAAATTTATATTCTCCCTTGTCAGGGAATGGAGTTGAGAAAGCTAGGATTGTGTTGTTGAATTGTTTAGAGAAGTAGAAATGATTATGGAACTAGACAATAGTGATGGTTAGCCATCCCGCTTAGTGGAGAATTACCAATATTTAGGTATTGCACAAAACTATTTCCATAAAAGGGGAAGTGAACTACTCTTAACATATTTAATGATCATATTCCTTATTCTAAGGACTAAAAAGAACATGGGCATTGTGTTCAGTAAACCTGGATTTGGAGCCAAGTTTTAGCACTAGTTAGATGCCTAACTTTGGGGAGATTATTTCACTGCTTTGAAGCTCAATTTCTCCATCTAGAAAGTTTATTTTTTTTCATGTTTCTATTACTGGATTTTCATTTTACTGAGTTTTATGATGAGCCATATGCATATGCTGTTCTAGAGATAATAGTAGATTTTACTCCTGTCCCATTTTGTTGTTGTTACTAGGATGGGATCAGTCAGATAAGTTTGTGAAAATCTACATTACCTTACCTGGAGTTCATCAAGTCCCCACTGAGAATGTGCAGGTGCATTTCACAGAGAGGTGAGTTCTCATAATGAGAAAGACAGTGATCATTAAATCAGAGACTGCCTTATTACAGCTCATTTCTTTGCACTTTTGAAAGTTCTGCTTAATTTAGAATTAATTATCCATTACACCTGCTTTGAAGGGGTGAGTCGTATCATCTGGCATGGCCAGATGCACATGCAAAAATAAAACTGGTGAGTTTTCCCACAAGAATTATAGAATACCTTTCATAGAACGAGAAAGATAATGTATTTACTATTATGTTGTAGGTCATTTGATCTTCTGGTAAAGAATCTAAATGGGAAGAGTTACTCCATGATTGTGAACAATCTTTTGAAACCCATCTCTGTGGAAGGCAGTTCAAAAAAAGTAAGTTTGCTTTTTTATCATAATTTTCTTAAACCTTAAATTGAACCTGGCCTCTTTGGAACTGAGATGAACTAGAATTAATTTAACCTCTATTATAGGGATCAGCAAACTACCACCTGTCGCCTGTTTTGTAAATAAAGTTTTATTTGAACATACCCACACACATTTGTTGATGTGTTGTCTGTGGCTGCTTTCGTGCTACAGTGGCACAGTTAAGCAGCCGCAACAGACCATATCGCCCACGAAGCCTAAGATATTAACTGTCTGGCCCTTTACAGAAAGTGTTTGCCAACCCGGCTCTAGAAGAATAGATTATTATAAGAATATTGCATTAAAATCAGGAGGGGAATAAACTTTAAAATGGTTAAGAGTGAGATTTGAGTTTTAATGCCAGTTTTGCCGTTTGCTAGTGACCTTAGCTCATTTAATCACTCTGTGCCTCAGTTTCCTTATTTGTACAATGGGAATAATAATTTATTTCAAATAGTTGAAATGATATGCTGAAATGAACGATATATAAAGTACTTAAATTGATGGTAGCTATTATCAGAAGCACTCTGTAAGTTTGATACATAAAGGGACTTAAGCACTTAGCCTGGTTGGAGTTAGTAGACGCTATAAAAATACTCTTTTAAAAAACTATTACTCATACTTTTCACTAATTCAGATAATCCCTCTTTTGCCTAATTTAAGTAAATGAGCTTTAATGATTGTGGTATATGGAAGTGCCATTCTGCCATCTCTGTTTACATAGAGTTGTGTAGCAGCATAGAGGTAATACTAGAAGATAATTTATTGATTAGCTTGTGTTTCACTGCTCCCTTCATCTGCCAATCCCATAGTTGAAGGAACACTCAAACTCCAGGAGCACTGCAACTCCTAGGAGCTACATGGATCACTGTTGGAAGAGTTGTGTACTTTTACTCTTTCTGCTTTCTCGCCTCCCAAACTCTTTACCCACACTGCCTTATGATTTGACTTTCTCCCTCTCTCTGACCCCTTACTATGCTACTCTCCTTCAGTCACCACAATCCTGCCACTCCTCCTTCCTTTTTTTTTCAAACACACCAAAATCATCTCATTTTGGAGCCTCTCTCTTTGCTGTGCCAACTGCCTCTATAGAAGGCCCTTTCTCCTAGATCTTGGGCCACAGCTCAGATTTCACCTCAGAGGCCTTCCTAAGGAAGCTTGTCCCCTAAATCCCACTGACACCTTTGTTTGAGAACACTTTGTACTTAAAGGTATTCCAGTTTCACTTGTTTATGGTTTTCTCCTCCAGGAGTATTTGGACTCTGACCTATTCCTAAAAGTATTACTAACACCTAAAACAGGTCCTACACATCATAGTAACTCGATTAATTCAGTAAATAATTGTTTTCTAAATATTCATGCTTATCTCCACATGTTCTAAGTTATACCTGTTTTCCTGCTTTTCTTCCAGGTCAAGACAGACACAGTTCTTATCTTATGTAGAAAGAAAGCAGAAAACACACGGTGGGACTACCTGACACAGGTTGAAAAAGAATGCAAAGAGAAAGAGTTGAGTCTACTTTCACTTCTTTAAGAATTTTAATGTATTCTTTGCTGGGGTTGTAGATTTTTAATAGTTTGTCTTTATGGATAATAGAGTTGTCTAGTTTCTGATTTGACCATCTGCCTCCTAATGTCTGCTGACTAACCGATTATCTTCTATTTGCTTTCAACTGTCAGAACCTGCCTGAAGAGGGCACGTGTCCAGCAAGGTGCTTTTTAAGGAGGGCTTTGTGGTTTTGGTTGGCTCTCTGTACTGTTTCTCAACCCTGGGCCACTGGTGCTTCTATGTAGATTCTGTGCCCATTCCCCAAGATTCCATAGCAGTAGTCGAGAGAGGCCCAGATATCCTTCTCTGGGTTTTGAACTTCGCTCAGATTTCTGATATGTAGTTAGTTTCACTATCACTGTGTAGAGTGTAGAGTGAAAAGATAGAATATTTTTATCCTACCTAGTAGTGGCTATTCTAAAAACATGTTCAAAGATACTTCCATTCTAGGTCAGATGTTCCTCTGCTGTCCATTTCCTGCAGGGGATGTGCACTACAGTGAGTCAGTGAGCCATCCCCATTTCTCACTCCTCCCCTCTGATTGCCGGCGTGCATTTGGTGTGTGGTTGGCTAGAGTTAGGCACTATCTGTGGGGTTGGTTTTAAATCTAGAATGAATTACCTGAGTGCAGGACTTTGTCTTACTCTACTGGATCCCCACTGCTCAGTACAGATTCAATAAATGAGGTGAGTGAAGAGTTAAATATAAATTAATTGGCCCAGTTTAGACATTGAACCAGAAGTATTGGCTACATGAAGGACTATGCTTTTACCCCCAGGCCCAGACCCGTGTAAGGGGAGGGCTTTTCTAATTAAAAAATGTGTGAGCTTCAATATGTGTCCACGTGAAAGGGATGTTTGTGTTTTTCCCTCAATGAAAGTATTTTTTTCAAATTATATGTGGAAACATGCTTTTAAAAAATTAAAACAGTTCAGAAAAGTAAATGCTTATTTTTCCTGCTAAAAATCACCTAAAATCCCAGTCCGAAGATAAGCCCCTACCGTTTTGAAGACCACTCTTTCATGCACTGTGTGGGTGTATGTTGTTTTCGTTAAGATGAATTTGTGCATGCTGTGAATTGTGAATATCTTTGGATACTCTGCCTTCCCCTTATTTCTACCCCTCCACTTCCTACCACTGTTAACAACCTGATTTGTATCTTTCCATACTTGGTAATCATACGTATAAAATTTGTCAGTAAATGGGATAATTTTTATACATATATATATATTTCTCTATCTATATCTATCTCCATTTTTATTGTGTTTTCTTTTTAACAGAAAGCCCTCCTACGACACTGAAACAGATCCTAGTGAGGGATTGATGAATGTTCTAAAGAAAATTTATGAAGATGGAGATGATGACATGAAGCGAACCATTAATAAAGCCTGGGTGGAATCAAGAGAGAAGCAAGCAAAAGGAGAGACAGAATTTTGAGACTTGAAAGTCCTTTTGGGAACTGACGTGGAAATATTGATGTTTCCAACAAGGAAATGTTGGTGAGCTGCACAGATAAATTTGACAGATAACTATTTACACAGCCTTAGTAAAGGCAGTGAATTCTCCATTTCCTACTGGAGGATTTATTTAAATAAAATATGCTTATTAAACATTTCCTCCAAAGATGGTTTCCTGAGTAACCTGGTCATTTTGTTCAAGAAAGGGTAATGTTGCATTCTCTTGTGAAATGTAAAAAAAGCAAGTCTTGCCTAATGAAAATGCTACATTGTGTGTATTTTTGTTCAGCTAAGAGGTGGAAAACAAGTTATTGCTTGCCATTAAGTTGTTGATATCAGCTCCCACCAATGTAAGAATAAGTAAAAATAAAACCTGAAGTTTTGCATAAAATGCAGATTTGTACCTGTGCTTTTGAGGTTGCTGTAGAGGTTGGTCTCTTTTCTGTTAGCAGCTGAAGTAATGCATGTGCCGTGCGTTACCGTGCTCTGATGCTCTGATGATCTTGGCATAAGTGGTTTTCTCTAGATTGCAGTACATTTATGAATAAATTGAAACTAAATCCAAACTTGACAAGCATAGACAGACATTTTTGTATAGTATTAGTAAGTTTTGCTATGGATCAGATACCTTACAAAAGCAACAACCATAAAGAAAAAATAAATGGGAAAATCCTTCTATTCCTGTGTTCAATAAAGTTAGGTTTTTATTCAGTGGAATAACTTTACTATCTGTCCAGGAGTGTGTCAGAAAAGTCAGGCTTTTAGAGGGAGTTTATTTTAGAGAGAATTAAGTCCCTCTAAAATCAGGAGCAAGAGCAAGATGGCTTTATTCTCCATTACTACGTTGCATTGGAGGTATTTGCCAATGTAGTTAGATAAGAGAAAGCAATTAAATGCATGGAGGAAAAACCAAGAGGATTAACCAAAACGACTACAGTTAATAAGAGAATTCGGTGGGGTTTTAAATTAACATTAAAGAAACAGCCTGTGAATAGGATAGCTGTTGCTAAATGTTGAGCCCATTATAAAACCTCTATCATTTAAAGCCATGATGTTGGCACGTGAATAAACAGACCAATGGAACAGACTAGAAAAAGACCCAAAGCAATTGCAGGTTTCAGAATATAAAGCCGCATTTCAAAACTGGGGAAGAGATGGGCTTTTATTGAGATAGTGAGATAACTAAAAATAACTACAGGATTTATTCCAAACAGATCAAAGGTCTAGATGCACAACTGAAGCCATGAGTTCTGGATAGAACTCCATTATAACCTAAGCGTGAGGGAAAACTATACTATGTGACTTAAAATCTAGAAGTAATAAAGCTAAATGTTGATAATTTCAACTACATAATAAATGTTTACGTGGCCAAAAAACCCACACTAACCAAAAACATGACACATTAAGAGGATTCCAAAGTTATGAACTGTCATAGAAAAAGAAATCTAAATGACCTTTAACATGAAAAAATGCTCATCTTGTTCAGAAGAGAGAGAGTAATAAAAAATTCTGCTTACTACCTTTTATTGGAAAAATGCCAAACGTTTAACACTGTTGAGGGTATGGGGAAATACGTAGAGTGCAATGAAAAGGTTGAGAAGCTTAAAACTTGTACAGAGGGGTAGTTGATAATATCCGCCAGAATGATATATGCATTTATTCTCTGACTCAAAATTCTTCTAGGCTCTTTCCCAAAGATAACACTGGCAAAAATTTGGAATGATACATGCGAAAGATTGGAAACACTCAAATGTCAGTTAATAGGGGACTTGCTGAAAAAACTGGAACATCCACACACTGAGTACTTACAGTCACAAAAAGAAATGAAGAGTATCTCTCTGTACTGATAGAGAATGATCACAGGACCTGGGGATAGAGAATGATCACAGGACCTGGAAAAGCGAATGCAGAGCACTGGTCCACCTAACCAGCTTAGTGTTAGAAAGGGTGAGGTGAATCCACAGACACGTGTATTTGCTTATATTCAAACTGGAAGAGTAAATCCAAAACTAAGGATTACCAGTAGAAGGAAAGAGGTGGGACAGAAGCATACTTCTGTGAATGTGCCTTTTTCTGTAGTTTTGACTTTGGAACCACTTAAAATTTAACAATTTAAAAGCTAAATAAATAACCCAAAAATTAGAAAGCAAACCTAATACTTATCAAGTTGTTATAAACACGTTGCTTTCAAGTGACTTTAGAATACAGTATTTTGCCTGCATTACTAGTGAGATGGAGTCTGAGGACAAAAGAACCACACCGAGACCTTACTCTGCAGTCACTAGTGTTAATGGGAGAAAAACCAGTAGTATATTGAAACTATTTTTATGTATTATATGATAAAGGTAATAAATAATTAGGTTATCATTAGGAGCTAAGATTTTTACAAGTATAAAATCAATATAAACTTGCCGTTATTTTTATCTTTAAAAAATACACATTTCCGAGCCAGCCCTGATTGCCTAGTGATTAAAGTTTGACCCTCTCACTGCTTTGGCGGCCCAGGTTCTCTTTCCAGTTGCCGAACCACACTACCTGTCTGTCAGTTGCCATCCTGTGGCTGTGGCAGCAGCTCACACAGAAGAACTAGAACAACTCAAGTAGGATATAGAACCATGAACTGGGACTTTGGGGAGAAAAAAACAAGAGGAAGGTTGGCAACAGATGTTAGCTCAGGGCCAATCTTTCCCTGCAAAACAAACAAAACCAAAAAACCCACATTTCCTAGCAAGGCCCATGAAAAGGACAATTCACAATTCAGTAGCAGTGAGCTGCAGCCTTAGCGCTCACAGGTGGTTGCTTCCTACCAGACTTTCCTACCAGAAGGACCAGGGACCCTTGAAAAAACGTCTGAGGCAGGAAATAATACAAGGTAAGACTGAGTTATTTTATGCCAGAAGGTAAGGAAATAACAAATATCTCATATCAAGCCAACATGATACAGGACCCAGCAGTGGGAAGATAAGGGGCAGTGGGAGGATTAATTTGAGCATCAAGATAATGTCTGAAGTGGATTGAAACATTAAATATTTAGAAAATCCATAGGGCCATAATGATAGTGAAAAGTTATCAGTTACCTTTGGAAGTTGTTAGTGCATCAACTCATTTACTTGAAAATTGACAGAATCGTGTTTCTATGGTCTTTTTTGTATGAAATGCATTTCAGGGAAATAAATTGTTGATAAAAGGAAAGTTCCTTAAAGAAAAATTCCAGCTAATGCAGGAAAAGTGGTGGAATTTAGAAAATTACCATTGCAATCCTTAATTAAATATTAAGGATTTAATATTAAGGCTCAGGTAACAATTGCCAATGAAATGCTAAAATCATTAGGTGACAGTTTAATAAATGGTGATCTCTGAAGGCAGGGATCAGGCTGACCCCACCTGAACCCACTGATCAGTCACCACTAAAAGCTGGACAACCAGATACATGCCTTCTGATGTGACTGACAGTCCACAGCACACTTGTGAAAATTCATTCCTAAGAAACTGTCTGAATCTAGTCAAGCCTCTGGATGTAACTACCGGTTTATAGGGACAGAGAAATAAGTTAAAGGACACACCAAGAAGCAGACAGCCAATGTTGGACATTCTACAGGACAAATGGCCTGGCTCCTCCAACAAATGGATGACATGAAGGAAAAAGGAGAGCCATAGCAACCAAATGAAACATAGAGATCATGCTTGGACCCTGATTCAAACAAATGAAAAGGGGGGGGGGGGGGGGAGGGTGTCCTATCATGCTGGAAATGCCAGAAATCAAATTTGATGTTCTAGTTGTAATTTGATGAAGAAATTACTAGTTGGAATATTAGCTAAGCTAGAGCATTCCAGTTCGTAAATTGGAATATAAATTTAGGAAATACGAATCCAAGATATAGCATGATAATTCCCTCTTACTACTTCACCTCCACCTGAGTTCCAGACTCTATCCAGCTGCACGAGATGTCTCCATCGGGATGACAGGCATCTCAGACTGCATGACAGAAACCCGAGCTTGCATATCTTCTGTTCCCCTAAACCCATTCTTCCCCCCCCCTTTTTTTTTTCCTGAGGAAGACTGGCCCTGAGTTACCATCCACGCCCATCTTCCTCTACTTTATACGTGGGATGCCTACCGCAGCATGGCTTCCCAAGCAGTGCTATGTCTGCACCCAGGATCCGAACTGGTGAACCCCGGGGACGCCAAAGTGGAATGTGCGCACTTCACCACCGCACCACCGGGCCAGCCCCCCCCCCCCCCCCCCATATTTTCTATCGTGGAGTTGCCTTCTACCATCTACCTAGTCACCCTTACCAGGAATCTAGAGAGCCCTCTTTACCGCTTAGATATAAGCGTGTTTAAGTCTTGCACAATTTTCTTCCTACTTTTCAAATCTGTGCTCTCATCTCCTTTGCTAATCCCACTTCCCTAATTCAGACCCTCGTCTTCCTGCACAATCAAGACATCCTCCTAACTGGTTATCACTTGCAGCCCTTTCCGCCCTTGGCCATCTACCGCACAGCTGTCAGTTATCTGTAGAGCAAACTGATGATGCCTTTCCTTCGCTTAAACCCTCCAATAGTTGGTATTGAAACTGTCTTATCTCCTTCACATGTGACATCTTTCACAATATTTCCCCACTGAAGTGACCGCAGTGGCATGTTTAATGCCTTTGTGTCTTTGCTTCCACTGTTGCCTCTGCAAACAATCTCACCCCTCGCGCCCAATTTCGGTTCAGGCGTCAGCTCCAGGAATGCTTTCCCGATGCTGAGTAGGGGCTTCTGGACTTACACGTGTACATTTTTATCACTGGGCTGATGATGACACCGTTGAGTTACTGCATGAGACCACCTTTTGCTACCTTAACTCATTTCTGTGACAGATGAATTTAACTCGAATACAGGGAATATATACTATTCCAACAAAACTCTTCCTCTCTGGATAGATTTTCAAGGGCTTAAAGTGACATAATTTGTTCTAAGGGTCCTTGAAGATGGAACAAGAAAATACTTAGCGGTTCTGCCTTTTCTTCAGCCATCACACAAATTGAGCGTTAGTTAGAGAACCCAGAACATCAGCTTTACCCTCCAAGGCATTGTTTCTCTACCAGGAAACGAATAGTCAGGTGAGCTCTGCAGGTCAGGGCAGCTGGCCCAAGATTCAAAATTGCCATAGTGGAGCCACACGTCAGTGAGTTGGATTGACTAGAAGATGATACTGCTTTATGAAATAATGCCCTTAAAAAATACAGAAACCCCTGTATGTTACTAAACGATTAAACTCGAAGGAAAAGGCAAGCATATGGAGCATACTTTCACAGAAAATATTTTTTATTACTCTGCTCTTTGCACCATGCATGGGAACAGTATGAGTCCAAGAGAAAAGATAAATTCACTGACAGCCAGAATTCACTGATAGAGATCCAAACTTCTTCGTTTAACATTTAAAAGTAATTTAACTACAGACAGCATCAGGTAAACTAGACTCCTAGTGGATCCTATAAACACTAGGATTTTGTCTACCAGAAAAGTCTCTTCCCGCCAGGACAGGTTCCCAGCAAGCTCAGCAGGTTCTGGAGCTTTTTACCACATTGCTCGCTGGACCCCAGACAGCTGCCCGTGGTCGGCTAAGTGACGGAACACAATACGACTAAGCCTCCAGCGCCGCTTTACACCACGCGGACGGGACGTCATAACACACCGATTTCTGATTCTGACCGGACAGCTATCCCGGGGAAGGGCAGCAATTTCTTCATCAGCCACGTCCTAAGGGAAGTCACAACATTATTACACAGATCGTATGCATTTATTTATTCCAGATGCTTAAGCCAATGCTTAGCGGAAGAGAGCAAATGGCTGGATTCACTAACATAACCAGAGTTTGGCCAAAGAACCCAGGACACAGTAGTGAACCTTAACCTCTGAGTAGAAACAAGTAGACGAGAAAAGTGACAGAAATGTCTGACATGCTCCCGATATGAACTGTTAAAAATTTAGTTGAAACTTTACATAGATAAATGAGAATCCTCAAGCCACAAGTTTGTAAAGCTCAGTAACTTCTCACACACAGCACATAGCTGTGTATCAGCACCTAGATTCAGAGACAGAACATCCTCAGTGCCCCCAGCCCAGCCTATGCCCCCTTTCAGTCACTGACCTGGCCAATAGCTCACCTGATTACTAACACCACAGATGACTTTTCTTGTCCTGGATTTTATGTAACCATAAAGTATGCATTCTTTTTATTAATTTCTGTTTGACTTTGTTCATTCAGCAATATGCTGTGAGATGCAGCCATGCCGCTGCACGTGTCATAATTTGTTCATTCTCACTGGTGGTGATTTTCATGTGTGAATATAACATAACTCAGTTATCCAGTCCACAGCTGATGGGCATCTGGGCAGTTTCAAGCTTTGAGCCATAATGAATAGGGCCGCCACCTATATTCTTGTTGAAGTCATTTGGAAAATATGTGAATGCATTTAAGGCAGTTTACAAATGAGGAAATTGGGGCAAAGGAGACAACGCACTGTGAAAGCCTGTAGATGTGTTAGAACTGGGACATAAATCTGACTTGTAAGCTACTTGGCAGGCAACATAGAGCCACCATCAGTTCCTGGCACTCACAGCCTCTGCACAGCCATCACTGGTCTCAGACAGGAGACATTCCTGGGGGTCTTTATAAACAATGTCCTCCATGACATCCTGACATCCCAAGCTGAGTTCCTCAGGGACCACTTCCCGTTACTACCTAAATACAGGCAGGTAGCTGAATGCCATTGCAGTAAAGCCATAAAAGAGTGGTCCAGGGCACTCAATTTTCTGCTCATCTGGCTCAGTCTAGACAAGATTTAAAAGAATCCATAGTAGTGAATGGCCTGTATATTACTCTGCCAGCTTCTATAAACCTTTTTTTTGCCTCTGAACTTTTTATAAGTTGAGCAGCCTTGAGTCTGAGTTATATTCCCTGAAGAGACTCTTGAATGCAGGTATCTATGTCACCAGTTATGCGCAGGACCTTATGCTTCAGGAAGCCAAACAGGGCTGACATCTTCTTACTCGAGTTAAGGAGTGTGACGAGAAAGTCAACCTAAATGGAAGCCACCTCAGCACACAGAGGTGAGCAAGGGAGCTCAGACAGGCAGGCTAGGAATGACCCTGGGTAACGAACAGGGTAGGCCACGTCAAGGCACACGGCCCCGTGCATCAGCAAGGCCTCCCAATGCCCTGCAAGGTGAAAGGTTGGGATGAGGTGGGGAGAGACCTCAGGTTAAAGTAACTGCCTAATTTCCATGTGTTAGCATGCACCAGGCCTTTCCAAGGATCGCCTAACGAAATGGTGAAAAGGCTAGTTAGGAATGAAAAATTCTCTTTAATCTGAAACTCACCAAAATCAGTTTCTAGGGTATTCATTTATGTCAACTGGGAATATTTGATCATATTCTCCAGAAATTATATTAATACTAAATCACAACAAACAGCATCAAAAGTGATCTGATCTGAGTTAATGATCTTGTGGTAGATAGGGACTCATCTTGATTAGCGAACCTGAAGGTCTTTTGGCAAAATGGTGTTCTTCCTGAGCGAATTGATCCGCAGCCTCTCATCTGCATATTCATAGGCCATTCTTCGCCTCTTCACATCACGCAACATTCTCCAGTTCACATAGTAACCTCGAACCTGGCCTGAAGCTGATGAAGGAACCATCTAAGAGATGGAGACAAGGAACAGCGAAGGACAGTCAGACCCAGGCTCTGCCAGTGTTCTCCATCCTGCGATCCTCTTTTAGTCACTATTTGTGACCAATGGGGCTGACCCCGTGGCCAAGTGGTTCAGTTTGCATGCCCCACTTCAGCGGCCCAGGGTTTTGCTGGTTCAGATCCTGGGCACAGACCTAGCACCGCTCATCAAGCCATGCTGAGGCGGCATCCCACCTAGCAGAGCCAGAAGGACCTACCACTAGAATATACCACTATGTACTGGGGGCCGGGGAGAAGAAAAAGAAAAGGAAGATTGGCAACAGATGTTAGCTCAAGTGCCAACCTTTAAAAAAAAATCAAAAAAGTATAAAAAGACATACAGCAGAGTCTCCCTCCCACCTCATCCCTCACCTGCCCAGTAGCCACCCCCTACTTCCAAAAGCATCCACTGTTACTCCTCTCTCATGTATCCTTCCAGAGATTTTTGTCTATACTAATACACGTATTCACTCCCTCTGCCCTGTTTCATCCCCTCCCCCTTTTTTCGCATTTAATAATATTTCTTGAAGATCTTTCCATATCTGTATGTTACAAAGCTTCCTCATTTCCTTTATACTCCACTTGTATGGATGTGACAGTTCAGGACATACCTCAAAATATGGCACCGTGGCCTAGTGGCCTACTGACTATTTCGAGCATAAGGATCTGCGAAATGGCAGGTGCAGGAAGGGCTTTCTGACCTTTCCCGGAAGGGGTAATAAGCCCCTCCCAGGAGACGCGCCCCCACTGTGTCCGGGGGAAAGGAGCATCCTTGTCTCTGAAGATGGGGACACTGAGAGGATCTGAGCAAACAGGCCTTGCTAAGCCTCCCCAGGTTTCTACCCTTAGCCCATGCCTTTCGTCCTAGCACATTTCCCCATGCCTTCCACTCGCCATCACACCTAGCGTAAAAACACCCAGGTCTAACCACTTCTTTGGGTCTTCATTTCCTTATGAAGGCTCCTGTGTCACGTAAAACTTATAAATTTGTATGCTCTTCTCTTGTTAATCTGTCTTCTGTCACAGGGGCCACAGCTGAGAACTTAGAAGGGTAGAAGGAAATGATTTCTTATGCATCGTAATTTATTTAACCTGCGACCAGTGGCGGACAGCTAGACCATCGCTCACATTTATAATTACAAACAAGAGCTGCAGTGGATAACCTCTTACATAAGTCACTTCATATATATTCCTAGATATCAGCAGGATAAATTCTCAGAAGCAGAACTGCCAGGTCAAAGGGTACTCTGAAATTATTATTGACCTGATATTTCTTAGCACTAGTTGTCCAGTAATAAGACACAGAGGCTCCTTAGTGTCACAGGTTTACCCGGTGACAGTTTACAGTTCTGACAGCACAGGCAGAGTACAGGCCACGAGAAGATCAAGTCTCTCCCAAACCAGAGCAAACACTACATGTTAACTAAGTTGCAGCTCTAGAAAATAACGATGGCTTCCTATAACAGCTGTCTACAGAAGAAATGTATGCAGTGCATTACACAGAATGAAAACTGAACATGAGAACACTATACTAGTACACTAGCACCTTCGAGGCTGAAAGTCTCCTGGGGAAATACAACAATCCTACAACCACCTTTCGGAAATAAGACAAGCACCAGTGGAATTTCAATATCACTTTGACACATGATGGAGTCAAATGAGTATCGTGGTCACTGTGGCTGAAAATAAGTGTCACGCAAAAGGGGGCTTCAGCAAGGCTTTGAAGGACCGACAGAATTTTCATACGGGGGGGGCAGGGGAGGGGAGAGGTGAAGTCTGTCCAAACCAAAGGAGGAAATGAACAAGAGACATTCATGAGACCAGCGGGGATCATTCTGGCTGAAAGAAACAATTCACGTTGAGGGACAACGCAAGGATTGCTTTCACCTACGAAACTGAAAGTTGAGACTTAGAAAACAAAATTAAATATTTTTTCCTTCAATTCTTTTTCAAACTATTCCCAATCAACTTCCTCTCTACTATCTCCTAATGGGTTTCTTTTTTTTTTTAAATCTTTCATTCCTTTTTGTATAAATTTTTTTCTGACTATAAAAGTAATATACTTTTAAAATAAAGCATTTATTGGTCTACTGTCTTATTTCTTCTGTGAATATTTTGTGCCTTGCCCACACTTCCACCATACTGTATTTTCGTCTCAGTTTCTAACAGCGCTTTATATACTAAGATTGCATTCTATTCCGTTCCGTACACATCCTATCCTGCCCTCCCTCTCACCCTCCTCATCTCCTAAAACTCTTCCACTGGCTCCTCTTCAGCTCATGGTCTACCATCATCAAAATCTTCTCAATCCTCAACCTCTTCTCTTAACGTCCCTTCAGAGTTTTGCTCTAGGTGAACCCTGAACCCCTCCTGAGAGCTTCTCCTGGAGCTCTTTTTCCTCCCACAACTGGCCGTGGAGGTAGGGAGGTGTATTCCTCGCTCTTCACTGCAGCTTCCAGAGCCTCCTTCCTTCCCGAAAGGCAGCTCTGACTCTCGTGCCACTGAGCTATACCTCCCACCACCCCTCACTGTTGCCGTCATCGACCACAGCCCCCCCCAACCCCCTTTCATTTGTCACTGAATTTAGATCCTGGCTCATTGCCATTCTCTGTAATATTCTTCTTGTCTTATTCCTGGTGATCTCACCATACAGGCAGTTATACCCTGATCGTTCCTTCCTTGAGCTCCTCTCCTCCAGAGATTTGTGTACTCCACTCTTCTTTACCTACTCACCTCCCTGCGCTAGGTCTTTTACTACCATCAGTGCAAGCTTCCTATTAGCTCAGTTTGTGTATCTCATTCTCTATCACTTCGTTGTAGCTTGTTCCTCTAACACCCCCAAAACAAGCCCGTTGGAACGTTTAATCCCTTGATCCTAGCAGCTTTTCACTGTCTCTCAGCTTCTGATTTCCCGTCACCCCCTTACCCAGCCTGAATTCCATGGTCCATAAATACAATGCTGTCTTTTGTACATCCTCAATTTCCTGGCCTCAACTCCACTTTCTCTTTAATTATGAAATTAGAAGCAATATGAAGAGCTTTCCATAAACTCCCACTAACTACATCTACCCACTTCTGAGCGTCTGTAATCATATGCTCCCCATTCCCTGCCGTGATCAAAGATCTGCTCTGTACGACAGAAGCCACTTACCACAGAAGCCACTTACCACATACGGCTAGGAAGCACTTGAAATGCAACTAGTGCAACTGGGGAATGTAATTCTCAATTTTATTTAATTTTAATTATTTAAAAAATTTAAACTGAAGCAGAGTAAACATTAAACAACTTTATTGTTTTGGTAAGACTACATTTTCCACTTTAATGGTGGAAAACTTAGCATCCAGAGATGTGCTGTAAGTGTAAAATACAGACCGGATTTTGAAGCTCTAGTATGAAAAAAATGTCAATATCTCATACATACCTTTTACAGATATGTTTGAAATAACAATATTTTGGCTATACTGAGTTAAATAAAATATTTTATTAAAATTATTCCATCTGTTTCTTTTTACTTTCTTAAGGTGGCTGATAGAAAATTTTAAATTACACATGTGGTTGGCATTATCTTTCTGTTGGGCAACGCTGCTACAGGTAAACTGCCCACGTTCCTAAGACCAACAACTGCACATGAGACCCATCACCTCTTGCCTGCACAAGCCTACAGCTCCAGCAATTCTTCCTTCTCCCACATCATCGATTTTTCCTGCTCTACAGGATCTTTCCCTCTAACACAAAAACATGCAGTTACTTCTGTCACGTTAAAAAAAAAACACCATCACAAAACACCCACTCTTAACCCACCTTCTCCTGGAGCTATTGACCCACTTTTCTGCTTCCCTTTGCAGCAAAAAAAGGGCTTATCTATACCCCTTGTCTCCAATTTCTTTCCTCCTATTCTCTCTTGAACGCTTTCCTCCTACCACGCCATAGGACTGCTATGATCGAGGTCCCAACGACCTCCACGCTGCTAAAGCCAATAGCCAACTCTCAGCCTTTCTTTTGCTTGACCTGTCAACTCTGCGCAGAGGGGACCACTCCCTGCTCCTTGAAACTGTGTTATGCCTGTTTCCAGGCCACCACGCTCTCCTGGCTTTCCTCCCCCCACGCTGAGCTCCTTTCAAGTCTCCTTTGCTTGGCTCTCATCTCCTAATGCTGGAGTCGCCAGGGCCTCAATCCTCGGGCCCCTTCTCCCCTCCACCGACACTCACTTCCTTACTAAGCGGAGTCCATCTGCAGCTTTCCAGGCCAGTCAGTTATACTACGTTTATGACTCCCAAACTTACATCTGCGGCTCGGACCTCCCCCGAACCAGGCCGGGGGAAGGAAGCGGGCGGAGGGACCCCTGGGACGGGTCTGCACTGGACGCTACAGGTGGCAGAGCACTGGGGGACCCGCAGGTTTGGAGATACAGAGGGGCGGTGGGCATGAGGGTAAAGGCGCGGGCCTGACCTGCCGGACGGTCCGCAGCAAAGAGCTCAGCATGGAGGCCGCCATATTGTCCGCCGCAAGCATTAAACCGCTGCAACTTTATTGACACTGCCGGATGTGGGGAGGACGGAGGGGCGGGGCCTGGGCCGCAGGGGGCGGGGAGGGGCGGGGCGGGCGGTGGGCGGGTCTTTAGCCTATTGGAAGGAGAGTTAGTTGTTGGATTTGCGTTCTCGCGATATTTAACGGAAGTTGAGCAAGTGAAGAACCTGGGAGAGCAGCTTCGATGCCTTTGCTGAGGGGTGACGTTCTTCACGTTGCTCCCTTTCCGTCTACTTTGTACATCCTGTAAACTACCTGCCTACCGACTCGCCTCCTTTCCTTCCGCCCCCGCACCTACCGGTTCCTCGTTACCATTTTCTCTGCCCCGAAGTCCTCGGTCTCGCTCAACCTGCTCCTCCTCCTCCTCTGTCCTCCATTCAGTTTAGGGTGCCGCTTGCCAGAAACCCAGAATTGTTGCCAACTCGTCTTTCTCTGTCATCTCTCCTGTAGTTTTTGCAAATCTCTTGTTTTTCTCCACTGTAGTAGTGATAATGATCACATTGATAGTGGTGATGATAAAGATACTTACTGTTTATATGTGTAGGGTTATATATCTATTATATGTAATAGATATAAAATATATATTATTTTAAACATATATTCTGTATTGAGTTTTAGGTGAAAAGCGCTTAAAACAGTTTGGTTTTTGGGCCAGGGGAGCATTGCCATTTAAAAACTGCTTTCAGTTTATAATGCAGGGAACTTTCAGATCATCTTTATAGCAGAACCCTTTGAGGGGGCCCCTTTCCTTTGTATGGATGTAAGATAAGTACCACCCACCTACTGTTCTGGTAGAAGTGTATCGAGGAGTATGTATTAGCTTGGCAAAGACCTGTATCTTAGACGTGTTGATGAATGAAGTGAGGAGATGCCCATGTGCTATTTACGTCTGTGTTGTTGAACAAGAAGCCTTCTGGGAAGAGAAGCTAAAGGCAAACTCCTTTCTTTAGAGGCTCAAGTTTATTGGAACCCGTTTAACGGACTGGAGAGGGGTTGACTGAGGCCAGCTAGCAGGAAAGGACAACATGAGCCCCTGTCATGGTAGAATCAGAACACTCCTGGACCAGTGTCAGGCAGGCATCTATTCCTAATTCTAGTCCATGTAATGCCTTTCTCTCCCTCCCCACAATTGAGGGTCATTTTCTGTAATCGGCTTACAAAATGGGTGAGCCAGCTTTGTGCACAGTGGCCTTTTGCTTCTTTCTGTAAAACTAATTCTGAAAGCATCTTTAAACAGCACTAGTAACTTTTTAAAAAATTGTGGTAAAGTATACATAACATAAAATTTACCATCTCAACAATTTTTAAGTGTAAGAGTTCAGTGGCATTAAGTACATTCATGTTGTACAACCATCACCACCATCCATGTCCAGAACATTTTTGTCTTCCCAAACCAAAACTTGACACCCGTTAAACAGTAGCTTCCCATTTTGCCCTCACCGACCACCACCCCCAGCCCCAGGCAACCACCATTCTGCTTTCTGTCTCCATGAATTTGATTACTCTAGGTACCTCACATGAGTGGAATCATACACTTGTCCTTTTGTAACTGACTTCTTCCACTTAACATAATGTCTTCAAGCATCATCCATGTTGTACCATGGGTCAGTACTTCATGACTTTTGATGGCTGAATAATACTCCATTGTAAGGATATGCCACATTTTGTTTCTCTATACATCTGTTGATGGACACTTGCCTTGCTCCTACCTTTTGGCTATTGTGAATAATGCTAGTATGTACATGTGTGTACAAATATCTTAAACAACATTAGTATCTTTTTAGGCTGTTTTTCACTTTAAGAAGAGATTAAAGCAATCTAGTGACTGGTAAGATAGGAAGCTCTGAGATAGTGAGATAAGACTCCGGGGTCTGCTTTCCCTAATTGTGTTGGTTTTGTAAAACAACCTAAGATTTTCCCCCCAATGCACCCTCCTCCATTAGTGTGTGGGGAAACCTGGCAAGCCCTAAAGAAGGCTCACTTTACCTTGAGTTCTCCCAAGACACCTGTGATTCTCCCTGGCCATTTGACAGAATGTGGGGAAGGCTCTTGGTCTTACTGTCCTGGAATACTAGGATCAGGAACCATTATCATTCATTCATTTATTCATTCAACAAATATGTCTTAAATGCTTATTATGTACCATTGTGTATGTGAGTGTGAGGTAGGGTGACAGAAAAAAGTCCCCACTCTTCTGATGCTTATATTCAGTAGAGGATTATAGATTTAGATGCAGGTGGAGATATCCACCATTGCTAGTTATATTGTCTTTGTTTTTTCCTTATAGTCTTTCCTTTGGAGGCCTAAAAGTTACTTTTTTGGGGGGACAGTAAATTTTAAGAGTTAAATGTTTTGAGGTTTGATTGTGAGAGACTGTTCTAATCACCATGTTGATTCTGGACCTAATAAAATGGCAGGAATGATAGTGTAGGTGATGAAATAGTTTCAGAGAACTTAGGTGACTTGCCCAGCTCACGGAGCTAGTCCTGGACCAAGGCACATGCTCTTAATCCAGACTCCACACAGTCCCCTGGAGAAGCCACAGCTCAAGGACACAGGCCTGACCGCTGTCAGGGAATCCTTACTTATGGAATGTACTAATTGGTTAATGTAGAAATTTTGTGCCATTTCAATCAATACCCCAGTGGAATTTTTCTTAACTTAAAATAATTCTAGAATATAGATAAAAGAATAAGTGGGATGAGAGGGAGGTAGAAAGCTATGAAATTTTTGAAAAATGAAAATAACTAGTAGTCTTGCCCTACCAGATGTTAAAATGCCATATTTTGTAAAGCCACAGTAATTGAACTAGTGCGGTGCTGGTGCCAAAATCAACTGACAGGTAAGTGAACTCGAATAGACAGGCCACAAAGAAACCCATTAGAATTAGAATTTGGTTAGATATTAAAGAAAGCATAAAAATCGTTGACCAAGTGGAACTGGAACAGCTAGTTAAAGATTTGGAAATAAAATTTTTAATTATATCTTACCTCTTACCATAGATCAAAATAAATTTTAGAGATTATTTTAAGTTAAAGAATTAAATGCTAACAAAGCCTTTAAAAAACAGAAGAAAATAGATGAAAAAATATATATATAATAAAATATATATTTTCCTTCTTCTTCTCTCCAAAGCCCCCCAGTACATAGTTGTATATTCTAGATGTAGGTCCTTCTGGTTGTGCTATGTGGGATGACGCCTCAGCATGGCCTGATGAGCGGTGCCATGTCCACACCCAGGATCTGAACCAGTGAAACCCTGGGCCACCAAAGTGGAGCACGTGAACTTAACCACTTGGCCACGGGGCCAGCCCCTAGATGAATATATTTTTAAACACTTAAATTCCAGTAGACAATTCTCAGAATGTCTAATAACATTAAAAGTATTCAGCCTCACTAGTTTCTAAGAGAGAGCAAATTAAAACAATGACATAATTTAATCTAGCAAATTGACAAAGGTTAAAAAAATTCAGTGTTCTTATGGGTGTGGGGAAATAGGTAATTTCATATGCTAACGGTAGAAATATAAATTGGCATGACTTGTGTACGAAGCAATTTGGCAAGAGTCTTTTCAAAATTTTTATCTATTGACTCAGTTATAGCACTTTTAGGAATATATTCCAGGGAAATACTGAGAAACTCTAACATTTGTATATAAGGACACTTAATATGGGATTATTTATAACAACAACAAATAAATACCTTAAAAGTCTAGCAGTGGGGGCGAGTTAAATGAATAAAGAAATAACATGTTATAGTCCTAGTTTAATGTTTAATTCTAGTGCTAAATTTAAATATATATATAACAATACAGGCATAGTTGTAGATTAGATAGAAAGAAAAACGATTAAGAAGGAAATACGCTCAAATACTAAGAGTCATAGGTGAATGACCAGATTACTGATTATATTTATGTTCCTTAAATTTTTCCAATTTCCCTATAATTTACATGTATTGCTTTTAGATTCACAAAAATTTTGAAGTTGATTTAAAAATATTAACCTGTCCTTGTGCTTTTATGCTTCTATTATTTCACCCAAAATATGTGAAAAATGTGTTTCTCAAGGGGCCTGAAGGACGGGGTCACGCTCCGCTCCCTCTCAGTATCCTCTGCTTATCCTTGGGGACAGGCACAGTCAGAGCCCTGGACAAGGCAGGGAGAAATGAAGAGTGCGGGATGCAGGCCTCCTTCATGTGTGGTCCTAGGCGTCCACTCGCCCTTCGGGTTTCATTTCTCTGGCTGATCTGTGTCTACCATCAAATAAATTGTAGTTCCTCTGGTGTCTAGCCTGTAACTCAGACAAAATCCATCATTTCCTTAACTTCTCTGTTTTTGAGAGGATTAATTAATTATTCCTTTTTATTATTTTGTAACTGGTAAGTCACAGGGTTAACTTGGCTGCAGCCCTCGGAGGTGCACGCTAAGAATATTTCCTCAGCATATGCTTGGCCCTGGAGTCCTTGTCTGGCCCAGGCTGACTCGGCAGCTTCCCAGGACCCGTCTGCCCCCCCCCACTTCGCCCCTGCAGTGCTTCACCACACGGTGTTCCCCAGGAGGGGCTCCCATGTAGGGAGGGCTCAATCTGGTTTGATTCAAAAGAGCCAAACTTCTCGGCCTTTTGGTGGTCCAGTGGTCCATGTGTGGGGACAGCTGTGAGAGGAACTACAAAGAGGAGGAAGGTGGGAGTGAAGGAAAACATGTGGAGGGAGAGAGAAAGGCAGAGACACACAAGCGTTTGCAGCCTGGCTCTGCAATGGCGTGTATGGATAGCCTGCCTTCGTTAACCACCGCCAGCTGAATAGGAATCCTGTCTGTGTACCAGCTTGGCTGTGGCGTGTGGGTGGCCTTAGCGCTTACTTCTGGAAGCACCCGCAGGGGCCTCGGCCTGTGAGTCTCCTCCTGGAGCTCTGTGCTGTGCACAGGATTGAACACAGGGTGGCAGTAACACCACATCTGGCCTCCAACGCCCGCCCTGCCACCTTCGCCCTGTTCCCCCACACACAGCCTGATGCAAGCTGGAAACACACACACACACACTCACACACGGCTGTCTTCCAACCGAGGTGGTGACACGTTACCTCATCAGGTGGGACCTGTGTTGGATTGAGTTTGCCTCTTCTGTAGGCATCGCAGGCAGGACAGGCTACGTGAGTTCCAGAGCCCAGTGCAAAAGGAAAATGGAGGGCCCCTTGTTCAAAAAGCAGGAAAAAGATGCTGTTAAGGGTAGTAAAATATAAAGCCAAGCTCAGTGAGACTGTACCTCAGGCGCCTCTCCCTTCTTGCCTGGGGCTTCTTGGAGGTTGACACGGGACACCTGAGGAACCAGGGCCTGCTCGGCGCTCACACACACACATGGCTACCGAGTGCAAGCCAACAGACACCCGTGGGGAGCCCTGACAATAGGGGATGGAAGCCTATGGATAACACGTTTCCTATGACGCCTCCAAGGTCTCAGAGATACGGAGCAGCAGTCCCTAACAAAGTCACACACCCTGGTGTTGCTTTTTCCCCCTTTCTTGTTCCGCTGCCCTGACCCCTCACTCCTGCTCCCCGGGCTTGCTGCCCAAATCTACTGCTTGCACATAAACCTCTGACTTGGATTCTGCTTTTGCGGGTGGTGGGAGAGTAGCAGGGGGACCCAGGCTAAGTGAGAAATATCCCATCCAACAGATCATCCACAGCTTGTTGCTTCTACATCTAATCCTCTTTCACATTTTCTCCATTCCTGCTCCTGCTCCTCTGGTTCAGACCCTCTTCATCGCTTGCCTGAACTAGTAATAACTGGATTCCTAACTGCTCTTTCTGCCTCCCTTTTTATTTTACTTAACCCATCACCTTTCCCCAAAAACATCCACCCTTTTCAGCTGCCAGAGTGAACTTTCTAAAACTACAGCTACTCCCCTTTAGTAGGTCCCCCTGCCTCCAGGGTGGTTCTCCCTCTGGAAGCCTTCATTTCCGGCAACCTTTCCATTCAGTTCGGTTTATTTCATCAAATGCTTAATTAACACCAGGCACCTAGCAGTTTCTGCCATCCAAGGGGTGAGGAGCAGGCGACAACATGGGTGATGGGGGAAGATGCTACAAATTACTGAGGTGAGCAGTGCAGAATATGTCGCATGTCAACACAATCCCAAATAAAGGCTTTGGGCTGGTCCGCCCCAGTCGAGGGGCCCAAAAATTCTTTTCCACTGGGCCAGAACCACTGCTGGGGTTTTGGTGTGGAGAGAGGAAAATTTGCTTTGCAGAACTTGGATGTTGTGGGAAAACAAGGTTCTGAGTGAGGGCAAATGTGTGAAAAGCCTTTTTAACTTCACATTAATCATAAAGACTGATGTCTAAATAAAGGCAATGGGATTGACGTTTTTCACATCTTAAATTAGTAGTAGCGGGTATGGTACTCAATTTCCGCTTACCAGCCCTGACTCACAAAAAAATATGTTACATTTTCTTGCCAGCAGTCTCAAGGAGATGCTTGCGTATTTGTTTTGATTTGTTGCAGATAATGTGCATACAAAGAGGTTTTCTTCTCTGAGTCTCATTTTCCATCCAGATATTCAGTGTCTTCCTGACTTGAAGACTTGAAATTGTTGATTTTCTATGCCCCTAATTCTGCCTGCGGGCCGCTGGATACGGTGTGCGGGTTGGTCCTGGCCAGGGGGCAATGAGCCTGACGTCCAGCCCACTCAGTTTGCGGGGTCTGGCTCCCCGGCTCGCAGCCGCATTCCTTTTCTTTAGTTCTGCCAAGATTCAGAGATGTCAAGTAAATTGGTGCTTGAGATGGAAAGGGTTTAGGATAATCCTGTTTAACCAGTGAGGCCCAGCTCAGCAGGTAATTCTCAACCCTTCTATCCAGCTTCCAGGGTTTATAATCCCAGTCATGGACTTGGTGTCTGTGTGCAGAAGCACATACTATCAACTCCTCTTTTCAAATTTCAGCTACTTGCTTCCTCTCAGGCTAATTCCCAATTCTAAGGACCGGGTTTACTTTTTGTTGTTGTTGATTAAAATATTTTATTTATTTTGCATGGTATCATGTACTGTTAACCTTTGAGCACAATACTTTGTTTTTTTAAAATTTTATTGAGGTCATAATAGTTTATAACATTGTGAAATTTCAGTTGTGTGTTACTGTTTGTCAGTCACCATATAAATGTGCCCCTTCCCCTCTTATACCCACGCTCCAAATTCCTTCCCCTCTGGTAACCACTAATCTGTTCTCTTTGTCTGTGTGTTAGTTTATCTTCCACATATGAGAGAAATCATACGATGTTTGTCTTTCTCTGTCTGGCTTATTTCGCTTAACATGATACCCTCCAGGTCCATCCGTGTTGTTACAAGTGGCATGAGTTTGTCTCTTTTTATGGCTGAGTAGTGTTCCATTGTATATATACCACATCTTCTTTATCCATTCATCAGTCAATGGGCACTTGGGTTGCTTCCACATCTTGACTATTATGAATAATGCTGCAACGAACATAGGGGTGCATAAGCCTCTTTGTATTGTTGATTTCAAGTTCTTTGGATAAATATTCAGCAGTGGGATGGCTGGATCGTATGGTAGTTCTATTTTTAATTTTTTTTTAGAAATCTCCATACTGTTTTCCACAGTGGCTGCACCAGTTTGCAATCCCACCAGCAATGTATGAGGGTTCCCTTTTCTCAACATCCTCTCCCACATTTGTTATTTTTTGCCTTGGTGATTGTAGCCATTCTAATGAGTGTAAGGTGATATCTTAGTGTAGTTTAGATTTGCATTTCCCTGATGATTAGTGATGTTGAACATCTTTTCATGTGTTTATTGGGCATCTGTGTATCTTCTGTGGAAAAATCTGTGGTCATATCCTCTGCCCATTTTTTAGTCTGTTGTTTGTTTTTTTGTTGTTGAGTTGTATGAATTCTTTATATATTTTGGAGATTAACCCCTTGTCTGATGTATGATTTGGAAATATTGTCTCCCATTTGGTGGGTTGTCTTTTCGTTCTGCTCCTGATTTCCTTTGCCTTGCAGAAGCTCTTTAGTCAGATGAAGTCCCACTTGTTTATTTCTTCTTTTGTTTCCCTTGCCCAAGTAGACATGGTATTCGAAAAGATCCTTGTAAGACTGATGTCGAAGTGTGTACTGTCTATATTTTCTTCTAGAAGTTTTATGGTTTCAGGTGTTACCGTCAAGTTTTTTTTTTTTTAATGCATTTTGAGTTAATTTTTGTGTATGGCAAAAGATAATGGTCTACTTTCATTCTTTTGCATGTGGCTGTCCAGTTTTCCCAACACCATTTATTGAAGAGACTTTCCTTTCTTCATTCCATTCTTAGCTCCTTTGTCGGAGGTTAGCTGTCTGTAGATGTGTGGGGTTTTTTCCTGGGCTGTCAATTCTGTTCCATTGATGTGTACATCTTTTTATGCATGTGTGTGAGGAAGATTGGCCAAGAGCTAACATCTGTGTCAAGCTTCCATTTTGTATGTTGGATGCCACCACCGCATGGCTTGATGAGTAGTGTGTAGGTCTACGCCCAGGATCCAAACCCACAAACCCCAGGCCACCGAAGCGGAGCACTTGAACTTAACCACTACACCACCAAGCCAGCCCGTGTGTGTCTGTTTTTGTACAGTACCGTGCTGTTTTTACTACTGTTGCTTTGTGGCGTATTTTAAAGTCGTGAATTGTGATGCCTCCAGCTTTGTTCTTTTTTCTCAGGATTGCTTTGGCTATTCAGAATGTTTTGTTGCCACATATGGATTTTAGGATTTTTTGTTCTATTTCCGTGAAGAATGTCATTGGGATTTTGATTGGGATTGCATTGAATCTGTAGATTGCTTTAGGTAGTATGACATTTTAACTATGTTTATTCTTCCAATGCATGTGCATGTAAGATCTTTCCATTTCTTTATGTCATCATTGATTTCTTTCAATAATGTCTTATAGTTTTCACTGTATAGGTCTTTCACCTCCTTGGTTAAATTTATTCCTAGATATTTTATTCTTTTTTTTTATTGTAAATGAGATTGTATTCTTGAGTTCTCTTTCTGTTAGTTTGTTATTAAAATATAGAAAGGCAACTGATTTTTATGAGTTGATTTTGTACCTTGCAACTTTACTGTAGTTGTTGATTGTTTCTAATAGTTTTCCAATGGATTCTTTAGGGTTTTCTATATATAAAATTATGTTGTCTACAAAGAGTGAGAGTTTCACTTCTTCATTGCTTATTTGGATCCTTTTATTTCTTTTTCTTGCCTAATTGCTCTGGCCAAAACCTGCAGTACTATGTTGAATAAGAGTGGCAAGAACGGGCACCCTTGTCTTGTTCCTGTTCTCAGAGGGATGGCTTTCAGTTTTTCCCGGTTGAGTGTGATGTTGGCTGTGGGTTTGTCATATATGACCCTTGTTATGTCAAAGTACTTTCCTTCTATACCCATTTTATTGAGAGTTTTTATCATAAATGGATGTTGTATCTTGTCAAATGCTTTCTTTGCATTTACTGAGATGATTGTGTGGTTTTTATTCCTCATTTTGTTAATGTGGTGTATCACACTGATTGATTTGTTGATGTTGAATCATCCCTGTGTCCCTGGTGTAAATCCCACTTGATCATGGTGTATGATCCTTTTAATGTATTGCTGTATTCAGTTTGGCAATATTTTGTTGGGGATTTCTGCATCTATGTTCATCAGCAATATTGGCCTGTAATTTTCCTTCCTTGTGTTGTCCTTGTTTGGTTTTGGAATGAGGGTGATGTTGGCCTCATAAAATGTGTTAGGAAGTGTTCCATCCTCTTCTACTCTTTGGAATAGTTTGAGAAGGATAAGTATTAAATGTTCCTTGAATGTTTGGTAGAATTCCCAGAGAAGCCATCTGGTCCTGGACTTTTCTTTCTGGGAGGTTTTTGATTACTGTTTTAATCTCTTTACTTGTGATTGGTCTATTCAAATACTCTATTTCTTCTTGATTCAGTTTTGAGAGGTTGTATGAGTCTGAGAGTTTATCTGTTCTTTCTAGATTGTCCAATTTGTTGGCATATAGTTTTTCATAGTATTCTCTTATAATCCTTTGTATTTCTGTGGTCTCTCTTGTAATTTCTCCTCTTTCACTTCTGATTTTATTTATTTGAGGCGTCTCTCTTTTTTTCTTAGTGAGTCTGGCTAAGGGCTTGTCAATTTTATTATTTCAAAGAATCAGCTCTTAGTTTCATTGATCCTTTCTACTGTGTTGGTTTTTTTTTTTTTTGGTTTCAATTTCATTTATTTCTGCTCTAATTTTTATTATTTCCCTCCTTCTGCTGACTTTGGGCTTTGTATGTTCTTCTTTTGCTAATTCTGTTAGGTGTAGTTTAAGATTGCTTATTTGAGATTTTTCTTGTTTGTTAAGGTGGGCATATATTGCTATGAATTTCCCTTTTAGGACAGCTTTTGCTGCATCCCATATGAGATGGTATGGTGTATTTTCATTTTCGCTTGTCTCCAGATATTTTTTTATTTCTTCTTTAATTTCTTCAATGATCCGTTGGTTGTTCAGTAGCATGTTGTTTAGTCTCCACATATTTGTCACTTTCCCAGCTATTTTCTTGTAGTTCATTTCTAGTTTCATAGCATTATGGTTGGAAAAGATGCTTGGTATGATTTCAATCTTCTTAAATTGATTGAGGCTTGCCTTGTTTCCCACCGTATGGTCTATCCTTGAGAAGAAAGTGGATTCTGCTGTTTTTGGATGGAGTGTTCTATATATATCTATTAAGTCCATCTGGTCTAGTTTTTTTGTTTAGTTCCACTTTTTCCCTGTTGACTTTCTGTCTGGATGATCTATCCATTGATGTAAGTGGGGTGTTAAGGTCCCCTACTATTATTGTGTTGTTATTAATATCTCCTTTTAGGTTTGTTAATAGTTGCTTTATGTACTTTGATGCTCCTGTGTTGGGTGCATATATATTTATAAGTGTTATTTCTTCTTAATGGAGTGTCCCTTTTATCATTATATACTGCCCCTCTTTGTCTCTCATTGCCTGTTCTATCTTGAAGTCTACTTTGTCTGATGTAAGTATGGCAACACCTGCCTTCGTTTATTTGCCATTGGCTTGAGTATTGTCTTCCATCCCTTCACTCTGAGCCTGTGTTTGTCTTTAGAGCCGAGACATGTTTCTTGGAGGCAGCTTATTGTTGGGTCTTGTTTTTTTAATCCATCCTGCCACTCTGTGTCCTTTGATTGGAGGATTCAAACCATTTACCTCTAGAGTGATTATTGATACAAGAGGACTTAGTGCTGCCATTTTATCACTCATTTTCAAATTGTTCTATATTTCCTTTGTTTCTTGTTCCATGTATTTTGCACTACAAATTCAGTTTGTTAGTTCTCTATGATGGTTTTCTCAGTTTTCTCTTTATTTATTATTTGTATCTCTGTTCTGATTGTTTGTTTAGTAGTTACCATGAGGTTTGTATAAAAATTTCATAAATGTGATAGTCTATTTTCTGATAGCCTCTTATTTCCTTAGTCTAAGCAGGTTCCATCTCTTTCTTCTTTCTTTCTAAGTTGTTGTTGTCACAACTTATTCCATCTTGTGTTGTGAGCTTGTGGTTAAAATGATGAAATTATAGTTATTTTTGATGTTTTCCTTCCCTTTATCTTTAACATCATAATTGTTTGCTAACCTGTTCTGATAGAAGCCTTCAATTTTCTGATTTTGTCTGTCCATTTATCTCCTTGCTCAACGCTTTGTGAATGCTTTCTTTTTCTTTCAAGTATGAGGACCTTCTTGATGATTTCTTGTGTGTCAGGGGTGGGTCTTGTGGCAATGAACTCCCTTAGTTTTTGTTTATCTGGGAAAGTTTTTATTTCTCCATCATATCTGGAGGATATTTTTGCTGGACAGAATATTCTTAGCTGAAAGTTTTTGTTGTTCAGAATTTTGATATATCATTCCACTCTCTCCTAGCCTGTAAGGTTTCTGCTGAGAAATCCACTGAAAGTCTAATAGAGGTTCCTTTGTAAGTTATTTTCTTCTGCCTTGCTGCCCTTAATATTTTTTCTTTGTCATTGACTTTTGCTAGTTTTATTAACATATGCCTTAGAGAAGGTCTTTTTACATGGTGTAATTAGGAGTTCAATTAGTTTCTTTTACTTGTATCTCCAGCTCCTTCCTCAGATTTGGGAAGTTCTCAGCTATTATTTCTTTGAACAAGCTCTGTGCTCCTTTCTCTTTCTCTTCTCTCTCTGCGATACCTATAATCCTTATGTCGTATTTTCTAATTGAATCACATATTTCTCAGAGAATTTCTTCATTTCTTTTTAGTCTTAGTTCTCTCTCCTCTTCTATCTAAAGCATTTCTGTATTTCTGTCCTCCAGATTGCTAATTCTATCCTCCATAATATTAGTTCTGTTATTCAGGGAGTCCAGATTTTTCTTTATTTCATTCATTGTGTTTTTCATCTCCAACATTTCTGATTGGTTTTTCTTTATAGTTTCAATCTCTTTTGTGAAGAATTCCCTCTGTTCATTAATTTTGTTCCTGATTTCATTGAACTGTCTATCTGAATTTTCTTGTAACTCATTGAGTTTTTTTTATGATAACTGTTTTGAATTCTCTATCATTTAGATTGTAAATTTCTGTGCCTTCAGGATTTATTTCTGGGTGCTTGTCATTTTCCTTTTGGTCTGGAGTATTAATATATATTCATAATATATACTTCATACTGTTTGATGGTGTGGATTTCTGCTTTTGCATAGTGATAGTATCTGGTTGCAGATTCCACCTGTTGCCCCTCGGGGCAGGGGGGCAGGAGCTGTGTATTCTGAACCCACCATGATCCTTGGCATCTGTGCCTGTCCTTTGGAATCTATGCTGATAGGGCCCATCTGTGATTGTCGACTCACTTGGTTGCAGCTGCTTCTTTTCTAATGCATACATGGGTGCTCTGGCCAACTGGCTGAACTACAGCACTGGGCGGAGGAGGAGCACTTTTTTTCACATGCACCATCCCAGGGGCGTTCTCACTCTGCCCTCGCTATCTGCTCTCCCGGGGTGCTGGCTTGATGAAGACACCCCCACAATAGCTTAACCTCCTCTGCGTGGAGCTTTCCCATGGTTTGTGAGGGAATTTGGAGAGTGAAGGCGTTCCTGCAGAAAGCCACCCCTCCTTGCTCTTTTCTCAGAGCTGCACATCATCCCATGCCCTGGGTCACTGCCATTGGGGGTGAGAGGGGAGATCCCTTTACCTCCTTCCACTTCCTTGTAGGGGGGGCCCAATGCCTCCACTTTCAGACTTATGGCTGTGTGGGTCTCTCAGATATGTTTTGTGTTTTGTGAATATCCTCTGTTAGTTTATGAATGTCCTGTTCCTTATATCTTAGAGAAGAGAGACTAAGGGAAGAGCTCACTCTGCAGTGATGCTGATGTCACTCCTTGGACCTGGTTTATATTCCTCATTGTATTAGTTTCCTGTGTCTGCTGTAACAAATTGCCACAAACTGGGTGGCTTAAAACAGCAGAAATTTATTCTCTCACAGCTTTGGGGGCCAGAAAGTCCAAAATCTAGATGTCAGAAGGGCCACCCTCCCTCCAAAGGCTCTAGGGGAGGACCCTTCCTTGCCTCTTCCAACTTCCAGTGGTTCCTGGCATTCCTTGGTTGGTGGCGTCATCATTCCATTCTCTGCTCCTGTCTTCCCCCGACCTTCTTCCGTGTATGTGTCTTTGTGTTCTTTTCTGCCTCTTATAAGAACACTCTCATTTGAATTTAGGCCGTTCTAATCCAGTATGGTGTCATTTCAATCCTTACCTTAATTACATCTGCAAAGATCCTATTGTCAAATAAAGTCACATTCTGAGGTTGTGGATGGACATGAATTCAACCCACTACCCTCATCTCCTGAAACATTATCAAGACTTCAATGCCAGCAACTCTACTTCTTATGCATCTGTTTTACTTCATTATTCTACTCTCACCTCCCAGTTCCTCTTTTCCTATTTGACTCCGTTAGGAGTGTCACAATTTGTGTGCTCAAGACTTGGTCATCCTGAGTTTCTAAAGAGATACACAAAGGTAAGCACATATTTATTAGAGTTTCTCATTGAGGGAAGTCAAAGTTAAGGAGGGTGGGACTGTTATATTCACATACAACTCTTTCAATCTTGTACTTAGTTGACCTGTTCCTCAAGCTGTCAAAATAAATAAATAAATATATATATATATATTTATATTAATTTCCCCCAACTTATTTGAAAGTTCCGTAAGACAATGTGTTGTTTTACCCAACTTCCTCGTGAAGGACCTGGTGTATAGTAGATGCTCATATGTATTTGTTGGCTTGAAATGATTCAGACTCTTACCTCTGACTATGTCCTAACAAGACACTGACAATCTGAATGGGAAAGGACTGGACTGGCATGAAATTCTCTCTTCATTGCTCACGGACTTTGCCTTCAAGCCCAGCCTCTATGAATACAACCTGCTGGCCTGATGTTTTAGAAAAAAGGGCCCCTTTGTCTCTCCCTTCCTAGGCATGCAAAGACCACACTTGCAATGCTGATGGGGGTAATCTAGATGTTTTGTCTCTTCCAGAGGAGAGGAACCTGAGTTGCCTCAAGAAGATGATGGGAGAGTGAAGGGCTTTCATGGACTTCTCTAAAATACAGTCACAGAACCTGTGTCTTCTTCCTCTGGTAAGAAAGTGAAGTCCATGAGGATAGAGACAAGGCTTGACCTCTATATTCCTAGAATCAAGCAGTTTCCCCACACAGAGCCAGACCCAATAAACCCTGGATGATGATGACAGTGCTTATTCATCTGGCTGAAGTTCAAGCAGATGTGGTCACTCTGCTGTCTCCTAGAATGCCCAAGAGAGCCTTGCCTGCTACGTGGAGAGACAAGGACCTCAAGGGGTACCTGGCTTTCAAGGATTCCATATCTCCTGCCTCAGTGGAGTTCCAGGAGAGTTACAGCCCTCTCCTTCCCTGTGGCCTCTGTGCCCAAGGCCACAGTCCTCTTGACTGTCAAGCTGACTCTGGCTCACTCCTGCCTCTCTGGCTGTATGGGTGCCTCCCTCTCCTCTTACCACAGGGAAGTCTACACTTACTCTGAGGTTTTGGATCTGACTGTGCCCACCAAGGCGCTCTCCTCCAGCTGCTTGTGGTCCAGGCTGAAACAAAATGTTTTGTGTGGTTTCAGAGACGAGGTCACACCCATTTTCTCTGGCAATGTTCTTAATTGATTTTCATTTGGGGGAATCAACAGTTGATAGGAAAGCAGCTTCTTCCTTCTTTCACATCATTTCCCCTTTTCCTTTTTTCTTTCTCCTCTTCCTAGTTTTTCTAAATTACAAACCCTGATGAAAAGGCCAAATGTTAGCAATTTAGGTGAAATGCATTGCTTTTGGTAGCTATGGGGATGAAGATATCAAAGAGCCATAATTAGTAGGGTTTGAGAGTAGAAACTCCACAAAGCCACAGGGCGAGTCCCAAGGATGCCGGCACATGGCAGAGGCCCCTTTTCTGAAGAAAATACATGGTCAGGTGACCCCTGCAGGCCTGCTAGCAGCCCCGGAGCAGAAGTATGTACTATGTCTTTCTGTCTGTGGTCCATGCTGGGGCCTGGGACAGAGCAAGAAGAGAACACTCACTCTACATTTCATGTCTGTCCAAGACCCCTCTCCATGGCTTTCTTCCAGAAACCCAAAGATCCTTAAGTTTTATCCCATCCCCCACCTCCAAGCTAACTTGTGTTAGAGTAAGAAAAACATTCCTGGATACATCTTGTTTCCTGCTAACTTTATCAATTGTCAGTCAAACCAGGTAAATTTGAATTTTGTCCTGATTTATTTTTTAAAAGGAAATTAAAATTGTGTTTCTAAATGTTTTTTTCATCTTCTGCTCTTTGCTGTCATAAATAACTAACGTAGTCTTTTGCGTTGTTTGCTAATTGTTTCATGTCTTGTCTCTCTGAGGGTGGGATTCATGTCATAAACTGTCTTGGATGTCTCATGATACAGGGCACATAGTAAGCATTCTGTCCTCAGTAAATGCCTTTTCCTCAAGTAATTAAGTTACCGGATTGAGATCTACTTGCTGGACATCTGCTGTCTGGGTTCCATTAGGAGTTTTGTTTTTACTTCCTCAGATGTAATTCATAGTGAACAAGCACCCTGACTTCTCTGCTCAAGGAAGAGAAGTGGGGAAAAAAGTACAATGGTAACTACCTACCTCGCTACATCTCCATAGGACGCAAGCTGTAGGGTCATTAGTATGCTGTGCAGTGCTGAGAAATCTAGTGTAAAAGATACATGAAGAATATAAACTGCCATTAATTCGTTTACTTCTTTCACAGAACCACAGGGCAGAACTTCGTTAACGTTGATTCCCTTCTACTACAGGGAATGCTAATCTGTGTTTCCCTATAAAAATTTAAATTCCATGAGGGCTGCAATGATGCCGATGATCATTAGTCTATTTTGTTCAATTCTATATCCCCCTGTCTTAGAACAGTCCCTAGTGCATAGTATGCATTCAGTGAATATTTGAATGAATGGACTTCAGGTCATATTTGGTAAAACCTTACAGATTATGCTAATCAGCAAAGTAGAGATTAGACTTGTCCTCTCATACATTTGAAGTCTGTGCTTGAGGTTTGATGGCAGGCCAAGCGTCTCCCACTCTGATTTGATCTGAGATTCTGTAAAAAACCTCAGTCTCATGCTTTCAGTAACCACAGGGTCTGCTTCTAGAAAAGGAGGAGCATTTGCAGTAATGACGGGGAATGGCGACCCAGCAGGAAAAGCTGATGTAATGAAAAGGAGAGAACAGGCCCACACGTGTGAGTACTTGACTGTAGAATGTATTTGTCTGTGTGGGATGTCCATAGTTACCACACAGGCCTTTCACAGGATTCTCTTTTTCCCTTTTGCTTCATTTAGTTATCCTTCATCCTTCTATAGTAATAGGGTGGGTTCTGATTAATGCTGACTTTAATACTTAGGAATCAACGAGGATTGGCACCAACTAGTCATTGTTTGATGACATTATTTGGATTAACAAATCTTGGTAATCATTGTTTCCTCTGAGAAGACCCAGATTTCTAGATATGGACATGAGTTGGTTAATCTTGCAATGCTCTAACAAGGCTGAAAGATCATTATCTCCATTTTTCAGATGGTGAGACCAAAGCATGGACATTGACCTGAGGCCAAGAAAGCCAGTCCTGCCATTGTGGTCTTTTATCTCAGTCCCCAGGCCTTCTTGAGCTCCTAATGCCAGAAAACAGTTGGACCTTGACTTGTCCCTACTATCTGATGGAAAAAATGATGTGCTCCATCATTCTAACATTATCTTGTTTTCTATGGCTTATGTTTCATACCACTGGAAGAAAAGCTCAGGCAAAAGTGATCATCTAAAAAACTATTTGAGTTTAGGATCTGCCAATCCCTACAGGGAAACAGAGGAAATTAGAGGAAAATGTACTGGTAGATATTACATAGCTTAAAAATTCTTTAAATAATTAGCGGTCTCTGGCCTACATACTGAGGTGTAGGCTCACCATGCTTTTGCCTTTGGTTTTCAGTCCCAAGGGTGGGACGCAGTAGGAGTTGCAGGCTCTTGAGCCAGACAGCATTGGCTTGCCCACTTACTCACTCTGGGGCCTTGAGCAAGTTAGCTGACCTCTCTGTGCATCAGTTGAAGTCCTCACTTGTAATAATACCCACCTCATTGGGCTATTCTGAGGATAAAATGATTTAGCACGTTTCATACTTAAAGCCCTTAAAACAGCACCTGGCACACAGTGAGTGTTCGATAAATGCTCTATGATGATTATGATGGCGATGATTCCCCTTCTAACAGTGGGCCACAGACATCCTTTCCTCCAGTATTGCCTCATGTCATGAAATGGCAATTTCTAGATATGATGGGCATCCAGTTTATTGGACCTTACCCCAAAATGAAACTCTTTGGGCATTTCCAGTAAAGGAAAAGAAGACTAAGATTTAGGAAGAAAGCAAAGGAATGGTTAGAAAGATACAAATAGAAAAAGCAATTAATCCTTGTGTTCATTCAACAACCTTTATTATGTATCTGCCATATGCAAAATACTATACAGGACTGTGGGGGATATATATTATATGCATGTGCACATGTGTACCCATGCACACGCACATGCATGTGCGCACAGCATTGCTTCTGACTTCGAAGCATCTACTCCTGTCTCCTCCAGGAGGCTTTCCCTGGGGACCCCAGGCAGGGTTAGGGCTGCTCCTCTGTTGGCTCCTAGCACCCCAGCTTCAGCACTCACCACGTTAACAGACTTGTGTAGCCTGCTTGTTTAGAACACCGTGAGCTCCACAGGCATAGGAAACTCGTCTTTTTGGCTTTTGTAGCACCCAGCAGGGTGCCTGGTGTTTGGTGGACAGGACAGGACTGGGTGCAACTAGCAGAGGTTGTGTCTTTGGTATTTATCTTCCTCTCCCCCACCAACCCTCCACTTTGACATTGTACTCTTAGCCTTAGACCTCACTTTTAGGCCTCATTGGTATCCTTAACCTGTTCTTGGTCCCTCCTCACCTGTGACTTTCCCTCTGGCAGTTTTGCCTCCTTGATTCCACTGGACACATTGGGCCTCAGCCCTGAGCCAAGGGAAAGAAGGGGCTTGTCTTCTCCAACAAGGTGCATCTTGAGGGAACTTAGAGGGATCGACCACAGGCATCTGGTGCTTCAGAACATCAGCTCCTCAGGCTCTGGCTTTTGCGTCCCCCAGAGGTGGCCTCTCTTTTCAAAAGACTTCTCTGCCTATTCACTCACCTTCCACTAGAAGAGGAGCCCAGCCCGAAGTGAAACTGGAGGCTAGGGGGTTGGTTGGCCAAAGCTTGGATCAAAGAACTTCACATTCGACTGGGTTTACGTTGCTCTTTCTTCCCTGTTCTCCCCAACCAGTTTCCCGAGCACAGAGTTCTCAGGGCCAGCCTGTTCCCTCAAGGGCTGCAGGCCTGTCCAGCTCATCTCCCAGTTAAGTCTCTGCAGCTTCTGGCTTCTGTCAGTGGCTGGAAGCTTAGGGCTTTCTGAAAGCAACCACACAATGTGTGTCTGCAAAGTGTTTATGCCGAGTGCAGTCTCATGCAGACATTTGTAAACCTACTGCCAGTTGCTAACTATCTTTGGCACTCAGTCTGAATCCCTGTTCATCTTTCCAGTGCACACAGAGAGGCACATCATCCTGTGACACGCAACCTCCCCGCCAAGGATCTGCTAAGGTGCCTTACTGTACATTCAGGTTCACGTTGTCACCATGCACCCTGTTGCCTTCTGCAAAGACCCAGCTCCTCTCCATCTCCCTCTGTGGTTACGTTTACCCAGATTTTTCACTTGTAATTGTTTCTGAAGCTTAGGTTTAAACCTTTCTTCAAACCACAGTGGTATGGTAGAAAGTAAGGCTGCCAGGGTTTAAATGAGTCATGATGCCTGTCTTCCCCTTGCCTCAGGTCATTTTCTTCTTCTGGAACATTGTAATGGAAAGGAGGACAGACATTTTTCTGCACTTGTCTGGTGGCTCCTACTGGAACATAAACTAACACATGGTTCATGTGGCGCCAAAGCTCTGGAACAGAGGCTCATCACAGAGGTTATTGGATGAGCTGTGGTTGGTTTTGGAGTTGGCTAGACGAGGAGGATTCCTGGGGGATGTTTTTTGTCCTTTGTTATTGCTGAGGGGCTGGCTATAAGAACCAAGCAAGAATAATGATGGCCTTTGAAATTCTGGGTTTTATTCTCAAGTCGGTGGTGACTTGGGTTAGATGACATTTTTGATGAGAAATATATTTTTAACAGGCCACTCTCTACTTCCTATCTCTAAATCTTGACCATGTGGATCAAGAGTTTGGACCCTTGACCCACAGTGTTTCTCAATTGCCCTATAGGGCTGGGAGGCTTAGCCAGGTATGGCTGGCATGTCTATGCGTGTCATCACTGTTAATCATGAAGGCGCTGGATAAAGAGTCAACTTCTTTGACTTGCATTCAAGGACCTTCAAAATCTGGTTTCTGCTTACCACTCCAATGTGCTACTCTCTTCTTTGAACTCTTGCTTTGATCAAAATGGCACTCTTTCTTTCATGTAATTTGATATTTTTACTCCTCTGTCAGTTTCCTCTCAATATCCTTATAGGATGTCTCTTCCTCTGTAAACATCAGTTTTGCAAGGGTTTTGATGTTGGTGTCTTTCTGCCCTTCTCAGTTTTCACATGTCTTCTTTCACCTGATGACTTCAGTTATCACCACTAAGTCTACATCTGCCTCTGTCCAGAAATTTCCCCTGAATTCTAGACCCCTATAATCTCATTGGATATTTTGGATGTCTCAGTGGACAAACTCAACATGTCCAAAACTGAATTCATCTTTCTCTCAAGCTTGGTTCACCTTCTGTATTTCCTGCCTAAGAGAATGACCCAAAGCCAAAATCTGAGATTCACCCTACATTTCTCCCTCATCCTTTCTTCTCATCCCAAATTGGAACTCTTGATCCCTCCCTTCTCAATCTCAGGAAATTGTATCATCTTACATCCAGCTGCTCAAGACAAAAACTCTTGAGGTCTCCTTGATAGTCCCCTTTCCACCATTCCTACATTTAATCCATCAGCAAGTGCTGTGAGTACTACCTCCAAAATATTCTCCAAACCTCTCCCTCTTGGTGAATGAGTCCAAGAAGTCACTAGGTTCTGCAGACTTGATGCCATAACATCTCCACAGGCTGTTTTCTCCCCTTTTTCGCTCTACTCTTCCTTTAGGTCGGGCACTCTTCCTCCCTTGTCCAGACTATCTTAATTGCCTCCTTACTAATCTGCTTGTCTCCAGTCTTACATCCTTTAAAGCCATTGTTGATTCATTCCAACAATATTTGTGGAGTGACTAATGGGCTTGGGAAACAGCTGTGAACAAGGCAGATGTCATGCCTGCCCTGTGGGGCTTACATTCTGGCAGAAAGACAGGTGTCAAAACCAATCCCTTCTCTACCCACCGTACCTCAGGGGTTGGAAGCCCGAGAACACACTTCTCAGAATCTTTTGCTGGTAGTGTTCCCGGTTGGATTCCACCAATGAGAAGCATTTGCCTGAGGCTTGGAATGGAAAAGAGAGGCGGAGATATTTTTGTTGTTGCTCTGGCTGTGGAGGCACTTGTGTGGCTGCGTGGGCCCCTGAAAACTTCCTGCTGACAAGTAAAAATGGCAAGTAATAGGATATATTGGAGTATGTGAGGAAGCCATTTTGTGTAAACCTAATTCGGCCTGACCTTGTCTTTCCAAAAGGGCCTGACCGAGATTCCCTATGGCAAGAGCAAAGGCCCTTGAGATAAAGGTGCAACTTCCCTCCCCCTCCCAACATTGGCATTTCTTTAAGGATTAAGCATCTTTCCTTAGCCTAGGAACTGATTGCTGCACTCACCTGTGTCCACCCAGCTCAAGACAATAGACTTGCCTCCTGCTACACCCACCAAGAGAGCAGACCCACTACCTGCTGTGTCCATCAAGCGCTGTGCTGACAGGGCAATCTTGTGACTATTGTGGGAGGGACATTTCAATCACATGTGAAACGTCCTGTATGGGGGTATATAACCACTCTGTATACCTCACTTCTTTGGTGCCCTTTCTTGCTTCGGGAAGAAAGGCCCCGGGCCATGGTCCTCAGATTTCAGCTCAGAATAAACTCACCCAAATTTTCGTTTATAGATTGGTTATGGATTATTTTCGTTGACACTACATTGGTGCTGGAGGCAGCTGGGATCACCAATGGTGATTTCTTACAGTCCTGGAAGCTCCTAATTTTCTGAAAGAAAGAGGCAAATCTGAGAGCTGGCCTTTGCTCTTCTGTCCCTTTCTATGGCCTTCTATGTTAGGGCTTCTGTTTTCCTGACCATGCCTCTCTGAGCTCCCTCGTGGGCAAGGCTGGGGTCCTGTGCCTCTTTGTACCTTCTTACCTGCAGTGCCTTGCCCGGCTTAGTTCCTCCATACATATTTGCTGCCGCTGAGAATGACAGTAACACCCGATACTTTATCAGTGTAAACAAAACATCTTATTTAGTGGACAGAGCTGTATTCATTTAGTGATTTAACTTTCTCCTCTACAGCAGTGTATTGAGGATTGTGCACTTGCACAAATACAACAGGAGTGCAGACAAGTGAAGACCTGTCAGGGACTCAGCTCACTGAGGCTAACACTGATTTTGCAGCACAGTCACTACGTGGGGCACCCACCAATATTGATTGATGTGGGGTCGGTGAGCCGGGGAGTCGAAAGAAAGATTTCTTAGACTCTTAAGATCTGGCAGTAGTGCTCTTTTATTTAGAGAATAGAATAGCATGGGGATAGGACCCATGGGCAGTCAGAGCTTCTGCTGCCGCCACTTCTGCTGCCCCCGCTGGCATGGGGACAGGGCCCATGGGCAGGCAGAGCTGGTGCATGGGGACAGGACCCATGGGCAGCCAGAGCTCCTGCTGCTGCCCTGAGTTGAGGGTTAGGGCTAAATTTAAGGCATAGGTATGTGAGTCATCTCTTTACAAAGACAAAGGAAAGAACATGAAAAAAAGTTAAAATGGTATCAGTGCAGGTGGGGTCTGGTCGTTGGGTGATCCCATGACTTTTAGACAAGAATCAAATCAGATTAAGTAAAGGTCAGAAGCCACCACCCTAAATCAGTTACATGAGATTGCCAGACAGCAACCAACTTAAGTTCTTGCCTTCCCCATTAAGAGTTTCTAGGGACAAGGTCATCTCTCTTCTTTCTGGTACAGAGAGGGAGGCACCTTTTACAGATAGATTTACCTTACAAATGTAAATGTGTCCCAACAAGGGCAAGTTCCATTCCCCAGAGCCTCCTTCCCTGTCCCAGTTTATCGAAAGCAATCAGCCCCAAACAATCCCGATGCCAAAGAGACATATCCTGGGGTGGCCAATTTCAGGTCCCTACAAGGTCATCCCCTCTTCCTTCACAAATTCAAATGTCTCTCAAAAGGGCAAGCAAAATTCCAGTCCTCGGAGCCTGCTTCTCATCTGCAGTTTTAAAAGTAACCAGCCTAAAAATCCTCATCATAAACCGTTTTAAAATTAAGCAGCCTAAAAATCCTCATCATTGATCAACTCTCTCTTGTTGTCTAGAACCTGCCTTACGCCTTATGGGGGCTGGATGAAGGGGATAATTATGATAAACGTGTATCTATTTGCTAAGTGCCTGGTATGTACCAGACGTGGTGCTGGCTCTTGGAATTACACGTTGAACAAGAGTGACAGCTCTCTGCACTCCCAATCTCATTGCTTGATGCTATGACTAAAAGAAATGAAGTCAGTCGTTCACTGTTGCCACCCCCACTCCCTATGACCGTGGCATGAACGTCTTTGGCCTCACCAGGGCTACGTAGCCCCCAGCAGAGTACTAGACTTTCTAGGAGATGGGGCTGCACACCAGGCCCCGTCTGGGTGCCCCCAGCGCCCCAGCGTCTCTATGGTCAGGTTCAGCTTGGTCCTTTCAGGATTGCTTGCTTCTTGCTCAGCATTTCATTCATTGTGGAAAACTGGCCTGGAAGCCAGTGGCATTCACCTCTAAATACTAGAAAGAGGCAGGGAGAGTAGTAATGTGATTGTCAACAGGCAGGGTTGGACGAACTTTTACAAATGAACTAGAGCTGTATTCCATGCCAGGCCACAGGGTGGAACATACGGGGGATAGAGTGACATTTAAATACTGTATTTTGAGATTTTAAGGAAAAAGAAAAGAAATGTAAAAACCCCCTAAGTAACTGAAGGGCAGCACAAAGGTGGCCATCCCATAGGCTTAGCTCATGCTTATCAATTGCTTACTATGGGCCAGGCATTTTCCCAACAAGTTACACAACCGATTCATTGAATCCCACTGGTGGGCAGATGCTGCTATGATCCGCATTTCACAGGTCGGGCAACTGAGGCAGGGGAGAAGAAGGACCTTGCCCGAGGCCATACAAATAAGTGGTACAACTAGGGTGTGAACCTGGAGAGTTGGATTAAAATAAAAGGACATATCAAATCCCTCTCCTTTGCAATTTCTCCTGGTTGCATCTGAGCTAGTCTGATGTGGACACTCAGAGAGCAGGTGCCAGAGAAGCGGTATTTTTAAGAGGGAGATGTAAAGGGGGCCTGGGATGTCTTCCATTACTGCTGGGATCTGACGAGTTGTTAGCGTTCAAGTCCCAACAGCCACATATGTTCTTTGGGCCTAGACTTTTGTCCCAAAATGTGAATGTGCCATCTGATCGATAATCAGCCATCAGCATCTTAGTGTGAGTCGCGACATTAATTCACTTAATTTTCAAGACATGAGGCTCAGAACAGATCAATTATAATGGATGGAAGGGAGGGCGAAGGGGCCAGAGAAAGAGGGGCTGGAGATGGCTTTACTGAACTTGTGCTGCAGGAAGCCAGGTGGTGACACCTATTCAGAAAAATACACATCTTTGAAACTGTAAGAGCATCCTCTTGAAAATCAAGATCGGAACAAGGACACCAGCTTTCAGCGCTTCGATTCAACTATGTCAAAAATTACAAGGATAGAAAAGAAGGAAATTAAACTGTCATTACTTAGATGATATAATAATTTACATAGAAACTTGTGAAAATCTATAGAAAAATGGAAATTAATAAGAGAATAAAACCAAAAATATAAGGTATCTTATAGTAAATCTAACAAAAGGTATAGAAGATCTCTTTGGAGAAAATTATAAGACGTTGTTGACAGAAGATCTACGTAAATGGAGAGAGAGCCCACGTGTGTAGTCAGGGAAACTGCGTGCTGTGACTATATCCATGTTCTCTGGGCTGGTCTGCTCAGGCTCTGATATTACAATACCACAGACTGTGCAGCTTAAACAACAGAAAATTAATCTTTTCACAGTTCTCGAGGCTAAAAGTCTGAGATCAAGGTGTCAACAGGGGTCGTTTCTCCTTGGCTCGTAGATGACCCTCTTCTCCCTGCGTCTCCACACTTTCACATGTGTCTGTGTTGTCATCTCCTCCTCTTATAAAGACACTAGTCAGAGTGGATTAGGGCCCACCCCATGACTTCATTTAACCATAATCACCTCTTTAAGATCCTGTCTCCAAATGCAGTCACATTCTGAGGTACTGGGTCTAAGCACTTCAACATATACAATTGAGGGGAACACTCTTCAGCCCATAACATTCCCTAAATTAATCCACAAATTGAGGACTACCCCAATCAAGTCGAAGCAAGGCTTTTCATGGAACTTGACGATTTGAATCTAAGTTTATGTGAAAGAACAAAGGTCAAGTATAGACTAAAAATCCTTTGAAGCAAAGAAGGAGATGTTAGGGTACGCCCACTTGGAAATTGAAATTTATTACAAAATTACAATAATTAAGGCAGAGCATATTAGTACAGGAATAAACAAATAGATCAAGGGAACAGGATAGAGCATCCAGAAGCAAACCCACACATATGTGAAAACTTGATAAATGAGCGATGACATGGCATATTAGAGGGGCAAACGTGGCCTATTCAAAAACTGGTGCTAGAGCAACTAGAGACCCACGTAGGAAAATAACATAGAATTGAATGCTTTCTTTATGCCCTGGACAAAAGGAAATTCTAGGTATATTATAAGCCTAAATGTGTTAAAACAAACAAAAATTTTTACGGAAAAATATAAGCGACTATCTTTTTGACCTCAGGATAGGAAAATATTTTTTAAACAAGTCATAAAAAGAATAAGTCATAACTATGGGAAAGACTGATAAATTTGAACAAATTAAAATTTAAAACTTTTGCATATGGAAATACCAGAAAGAAAGTTCATAGAGAAGCAACAATAAGAAGAAAATATCAGTAGTGCAACAATGCAGACAAAGAATTAGGAACCAGAATGCATAAAGAACTATAAATTGGTAAGAAAAATACAAACAATCCATGATTATTCCCAGAAAAGAGAAAAAAAAATAGCATATGAAAAGATACTCAACCTCATTAGAGAAACAAAAATTAGAACCAGGAGATAGCATCTCAGACCTGTCAGATTGCCTATAACATAAAAATATGAAAATAATTCTGTTGAGCCAGCCTTGATGCTCTAGTGGTTAAAGTTTGGTGCTTGTGACTTCTGTGGCCTGGATTTGGTTCCCACTCGTGGAACCACACCACCTGTCAGTTGCCGCGCTCTGGTGTTGGCTCACATAGAAGAATTAGAACGACTTACAACTAGGAGATACAACCATGTACTGGGCCATGGGGAGGAAAGAAAATAATAGTTCTGTCAGTTTCAAGAGTCGGAGAATGTGTGGGATCATGGGGAACAGTCACACACTTCTGGATAGAATGGAAGTAGGCATAACTATTCTGGAGAGCGATTTAGCCATATCTAGTGAAGTTGAAGACATGTGCCTTAGGGTCTAGAAACTTTCTCCCATGTACAGAAGAGACCCGTAAAGATTATTAAACATGACATTGTAATAGCAAGTAATTGGACTCACCCTAACATAATCCTTAACAGCAAATGGGTAGATTTTTGTGGTATATTCATACAATGCAACAGTACATCACAACAGAAATAAATGGACTAGAGTAACATGTATCAACATTATGGCCAATAGATCAGAGTCAGATAGAGCAATCCCAATAATTCTCTTCAACTGGTGTCCACACCTTTGTGCAATCCCCTCCCCTTGAATGCAGGCAGAACCTGTAACTTGATTCTAATCAATAGACTATGACAATATTGATAGGATAAGTCTTATACGCTATAGAACTCCATTTTAGCAGACTGGCCTGAGAGACTCTGTTGGTCTTGATGGAGCAAGCTGCTATGCCGTGAACTGCCTAGGGAGAGGGCCATGTGGCAGGGAAGTGGGCGTCCTCTAGGAGCCAGGGCTCTCAGCCACACAGACTCAAGGAAATGAATTATGCCAACAAGTGGAATGAGGTTTGAGGCAGCTTCTTCCCCCGTCAGGCCTCCAGATGTGAGTGCAACCCAGACACCTTGACTGCAGCCTTGTGAGAGCCTGAGCTGAGGACCCAGTTAAGCCACACTTGGTCTCCTGATTCACAGAAAGTACAAAGTACTAAATGTGGGTTGTTTTAAGCCACTACATTTGTGATAGTTCATTACCCAACAATAGAAAACTAATACAAACACGGATAAAAAGATAATACTGACAAAAATAAAGCAAGTTGCAGCGAGATGTACAATATATATGATACCATTTATATAAAGCTTAAAAGCATACAAACCAATTCTATATACTGTTTAGACTTCCATATAGACCTTTGTAGTAAAAGTATAATGACATCACTGGAATGAGAGTCTCAATTTCAGGAGTGTTTCTCTCTTGGAGGGAGGGAAATCTGATCAGAGGGGCTGATGCAGGGACTTTAACAGTGTTTATAACATTTTTTTTCCTAAGCTGGGTAGAGATACAAGAGAGTTTATAATATTCTTCTCTATACCTTTTTGTATGTATGAAACATTCCGTAATTCAAAAAAAAAAGTTTGTCTTCAGCTTTAGGCTCCAGTGGGGACAACATTGTGTTGACAATGAATTTTGTCCACTTTACATTTTCCAAATCTGTAATTGGAAAGAGGGAGTGGGAGGAAGAAGAGCCTGTAAGGCCTGGCTGGGGATCAAAATGGGATAATACAGACAGAAGGAGATGGGAGGAAAGAGGACCAGTGGGAGGGCAGTCTGCAGAGGTACCCTGGGGAGCCCTGTCCCTCAGTCACTCAGGGAGCCATCCATAGACTCATCTCCTAGAGACCACAGATGGCCTCAAATGAGTGACTTCAGCAGTTTCACAATCAGACCTTGTCATTATCCGTGGCTTTGCCCTTGCAAGCAATGGATCAGTTGCCACACAGCAGCCTTGCTGTAATCTGAGAAAACAGCAATTAAAAAAAAAGAAAAAGAAACCAAAATGTTGGCAGTTAGGCTATTAGGGAGAATCAAAGTTTTTTTGAAAAGAAACAAAAGCCTGAACAGCCTGGCCTGAGAGGGAACATTTGAGATGGGAGGCTGTGACTCAGTTTGTAAAGAAAATGATTGGATTTTCCTATCTTTTTTTTTTTTTATCAGTGAGTCATCTTCAGGGACGAACAGTGGTGTCTCTCTTCTCTTTGATTTACTGCCATGAAGTTTGGGCGATGCTGTAATACCTTGTTTGTATGAAGAAACTTCCAATCCCCAGAGTGACCAAGAGAGGAATTTCCAGTGGGATGCTGGCATCATTTAATGGCTGGCTCTCCAGAGACAAAAAGCTCTCTGCTGATTTCCATGGTATAAGTACTCTCACAGTGGCTAATTTTTAAGCTATCAATGTGACGTCACTGAGTGTGGAGCTGGGAAGAGTTAGGAAGAGATGTGCATAATCGGCTCCCAAAAACCCATAGGTGCCGGCTTCAACATACGATTGAAATTTCCTTCCTACCAGGGTGGTGAGCAGCCCTGGCTGGAGGTCTCAGCCAGAGGAAGGATGACCACCAACAGGGAGGCTCCCTCTCAATGGCTCCGTCTCAATCCAAAGACGTTGAGACGCCATCATTCCACTTAACAATGTAAATCACTTCCTTCATAGCCAAACATTTTTAGAGAATAAGAATATGTTAAACACCAAAACTCTATTCCTTTTTGAGAAAAGCAATAGAGATGAGTTGTTCTCCCTGAATAAGCCAGGGATTCAATGTTGGTGATGGAGTTCAATTTACGTAGGATATTTTTCCCACCATCATCAGCCTAGAGGGCAGGTCTCCTTGCAGATGTCAGGGCAGCTTCATCTGTGGCTAAATTTGAAAACTCCCCTTGGAGAATTTCATATCCCCTAGGTCACTGTACTCAGTTTTACAGTCCCCTTAAAGTTTTGCAGTCTGAAGGGCATTATCTGTGAAAAGTCATGAAGTCTGTATTGGTTAGAATGATTTGAGTACAAATAACAAAGCACTTTGACCCAACCGGCTTAAATAATGAAGAAATACATTATCTCCGATAATGAGAAGTCCTAAGGTAGGAAAACACCAGGGTTGGTTAATTCAGAGATTCAAGAATGTCATTAAGGATCCAGATTTCTCCCATATTCCTGCTCTGTCATCCTTTGTCCTGTTTATCTCCCCTCATGGTTGTAAGATGGCTGCCACTTTCTAGGCACGAATGGCAACAGCTTTTGAAGAAGGACCAACTCTTCCAATAGAGGAAAACTTTTCCAGAAGCTTCATTGGATAGAATTGGGTCAAACATCCTTTCCTAAATCAAACCATGTCATAGAGACTGGAATTACTATGATTAACTTAAAATAAATCGGAATTTAACCATGAGTCACATTGGAGAGAGGTAAACACCCAGACAAAATTGTGTTCCTGCTTGGTAGGCAATTGTCATCCCAAGGACTCTTCCACTATTCTGATCCTAAGAATGTTGACGTGTACAGGTCATTTGGTCCTTTTGGCTGATCAGAGATCCACTTGGATCAGACCAATGAACTTGATCAGAAGCAAATTATGCTATGTTTACTAAATTGATTAAACTCAAGATCAGTTTATCAAAAAATATTTGTTAAGGAACTAGTGGGAACCTGGCACTTAAAAGTTACAATCATTAAGCACTGGATCTGCTGATGAGTAGACATGGACAACTGGACTTAGAGCTCTTAATCAGCCAGCAGAATAAGTAAAAATTTCTTCAAGATGAGGAGGGGTAAATACTTTAAAAAAATACATGACTATGGCTTTCAATAAGGATGCCAAGACAATTCACTGGGAGAAAGACCAGTCTTTCTAACAAATGGAGCTGGGACAATTGGATATCCACATGCAAAAGAATGGAGTTGGACCCTTACCTCACACCATATGCCAAGATTAACTCAAAATGGATCATTGACCTAAACATAAGAGCTGAAAATGGAAAAAATACTTGGGAGAAAGCTTGTAAATCTCATGACCTGGATTAGTCAATGGATTCTTATACATGACACCTAAAGCACAGGTAACAAAAGAAAAATAAATAAATTGGGCTTCATCAAAATTAAAACTTCTGTGCTTCAAGGATGCTATTGAGAAAGTGAAAAGACAATCCAAAGAATGAGAGAAAATATTTGCAAATCATGTATTTATTAAGAGCCTAGTATCCAGAATGTATAAAGAACTCTTACATGGGCCGGCTCCGTGGCCGAGTGGTTAAGTTTGCGCACTCCGCTGCGGTGGCCCAGGGTTCGGATCCTGGGCGCGGACATGGCACCGCTCGTCAGGCCACATTGAGGCGGCGTCCCATATGCCGCAACTAGAAGGACCTGCAACTAAGATATACAACTATGTACCAGGGGGTTTGGGAAATAAAGCAGAAAAAAAAAAAAGATCGGCAACAGTTGTTAGCTCAGGTGCCAATCCTTAAAAAAAAAGAAGTCTTACAACTCAGCTATAAAAATACAAGTAATCCAATCAAAAAATGGGCAAAGAATTTGAATAGACATTTCTCCAAAGAAGATATACAAATGGCCAATAAGCACATGAAAAGATGCTCAACATCATTAATCATTAATGAAGCACAAATAAAACTTCAAGATATTACTTCACACCTGTTAGGATGACTATAATAAAAAAGACAGACAATAACAAGTGTCGTAAAGGACACAGAGAAATTGAAACCCTTATGCATTGTTGGTGGGAATGTAAAATGGTATAGCCACTTTGGAAAACCATTTGACAGTTCTTTAAAAAGTTAAACATAAAGTTACCATATGGCTCAGCAATCAATTTCATTCTTAGGTAAATGCCAAAAGAAATGAAAACATACATCCACGCAAAAACTTGTATACAAATGTTCAGAGCAGCAAAATTCATAATAGGCAAAAAATGGAAACAATCCAAGTTTCCATCAGTGGATGAATGGATAAAGAAAATGTGGTATATCCACATTATGGAATATCATTTGGCCGTGAAAAGGACTGAAGTATTGATACATGCTGCTAAATGGATGAACGTTAAGAACATTATGTTAAGTGAAAGAAGCCAGTCACAGAAGATTACATATTGTATGATTCCATTTATATGAAATATTCAGTATAGGTAAATTCATAGAGACAACAAGTAGATTAGTGGTTGTCACAGGCTAAGAGAAGGGGAAATGAGAAGGGACTATTAATGGGTATGGGGTTTATTCTTGGGTGAAAGAAAATGTTCTCAAAGTAAATAATGGTGATGACCACACAACCTTGTGAACATACTAAGAACCACTGAATTGTACACTCTAAAAGGTGTGTGATATTCTATGGTATGTGAATTACATCACAATAAAAACATTTATATGACTATCTCAGGCCTTTGGGGGGAAATAGGACAAAAAATCAACAAGCTAATAAATATTGAGTTGGCAAAATTTATAAAACTCTTCTATGATTCTGAAATTTATACATCCTATTTTATCTCCTCCTATCTCCTTGGTCCAAATGACTTATTGTGCAGATCAGTGGTTCTTAACCCTGGCTGCACATTTGAGAATCACCATGAGCTTTAAAAAGATATGATGCCTTGGCCTGACCCATGGCCAATTAAATCAGTGTCTCTGGTCCCCCAGCAACTCTGGCATCTTATTTTATTAAAAACTTCCAGGTGATTCCCATGTGCTGTCAAAACCATGAAATTAAAGAGTAGACCAAGATCCAGGCAGCAGTGGGTCATATTACAACATGATTCTTTAGCTAAGTCCTTTTTTTTTTTGGTGAGGAAGATTGGCCCTCAGCTAACATTGGTTGCCAACCTTCTGCTTTTTGTTTTTCTCCCCAAAGCCCCAGTACATAGTTGTATATACTAGTTGTAAGTCACCCCTGTTCTTTTATGTGGGATGCCACTACAGCATGGCTTGATGAGCAGTGTGTAGTACTGCGTCCAGGATCCGAACTGGTGAATCCTGGGCCGCCAAAGTGGAGTGCACGAACTTAATCGCTCAGCCATGGGGCAGGCCCCACTAGGTCTTTTTTCCCCCTTAATTCAGGTTTATTAAGATATAATTTATTTACATTAAAATTTACCATTTTAAAGTATACAGTTCAGTGAATTTTGACAAGTGTGTGCTGTCCTATGACAACCAACAAAATTGAGATATAGAACATCTCCATTATTCCCCCAAATGTCTGTGTCTTTTAGCAAGCAATCCCTTCCCCTCATGTGTCAGAAGCACATACTAGAATACTATGCAACATTAAAGAGCGTGTCCTCGTAAGTACACGTAAGGAAAGAGAGAAAAAATTTACTATATGAAGTCAAGAGCAAAGAGCAGAAAAATTTCTATATAATATAACTTTATTTTTTTATACATGTGCACAGGTATATACATCTCTCCATATATGTATACACTTGTAGAAGAAAAATCTGTGGTTATCTCTGGTTATGGGAATTACAGGAAATAATTTTTTTCTTTATATCTTTTGCATGTTCTAGTTAGTTTACAATGTTACTTTTATATTGAAAATCATCATGATATCTAAATGATATCTACATTGCCACATCTAAATAGCGATCCACGGGCAAGTGATGCATGCAGAGCCTCCGAAAGACCAAACTGCCACCCTCCAATGCTCCAGGCCCCCAGCTGCAGATCAGCCTTCTGGTCCCACACACTGCGGGTCACTGGCTCAGAGCAATGGTTATCATCAAAAGAGATTAATAAGAAGACATTGACTTCTACTGAGATAGATATCAAAAAACATTGACCCAAGAGAAGGAAATATTGACAGAAGAAGAATCAAGGTCTTTCAGCGCCTTGAAGGGAATAATGAATCTTCCTCTTTGCTGAATGCCACATTCTGTTGTCCATTTTTGCAGGCACTTGCACAATTTAAAGTCAAAGATGGCGCATCTCTGTAAGCACTGTTAGAGGTTGGAATTTGGGATCTACCACAAAGGGAAGGTGACCCTACGAGTACAGAATGTATATAATTTATAGCGGGGGGGAGTTGGTGAGCAAGCTGAGACAAGCTCTTGACAGTGGAGGTCTGCTCAGGTTTGGTTTCAGTTCCTTTAGATTCAACAGAATCCTAATTAAAGATACTAAGACATATCTTCCAACCAGCTCATAACAGACCCAAACCAGCTGAGACCAGCTCCAGGGTTCCAAACTAGACAACTGATTCCAGCTCCGTCAGAACCAGCACATTGGTCTGTTGGGTATTGGGTGGTTTCTTAGGACAAATAAAATTGGAGATGAAATACTTTTTCCTACGTTTTTCTCAAATAAAAGAAGATGATATAATAACATGTTGGTTGAACCATCATTTGAACCAGCAACTTTTTTTTTTCAGGTTGTTCTGGAATGGGTTACACCATTTGGACGAAATAATGGGTTGAAATTCGTTTCCAGTTAAATTATTCCCCTAGTTTGGGTGTAGGCTCTGTCCCATTTTTCCATTGTTGCACAGCAAACCTCTCCAAAATACTGCGACTTAAAACAATTGCTTATTTGCTCATAATTTTGTGGGTTAGCAGTTTGGGCTAGACTGGGCTGGGGTGGCTCCTTTAGCATTGGCCGGCTCATTCACGTGTCTGGGGCCTCAGCTAGGAGGGCCAGGCCTCCTTCTCTTTGTGCTCTTTCAACCTCCAGAAGGCGCTTATATTCCAAGAGGACGAGAGCAGAAGCTGCAAGGCCACTTGAGGCCCAAGCTCAGAATCATGCCACTTAGCTACATTCTACTGGGCAAAAGAGGCCAGGTTCAAGCAGTGGGGAAGCAGACTCAGGCTCTTATAGCGAGAAGCTGCGAAGAATCTGGCCATTTTTAACTTACCGTGGGCTCCCAACATCAAGACAACACTGAGGAGCTGAAAGAACAGAAAGCTCTGGAATCGGATTCTCTATCTCAAAGCCACGGCCTGTCACTGGCTGGGACTCTCAAGTTCCTCCTGGGGTTCCCTACATGTCTTTCTCTATGTTCTCAGCGGGTTGGCAAGAAATCACTTTGCTACTGAGAAATTCACTGAACAATGTTGAATCCCTCAGAATTCAATCCTTTAGAATACAGCTTTCAGCTCTAAGAAACAAAATCCTGACCCAAGAAAGTTCTGCAGTAGGAAAACTCGAGGGGGAGTTAATTTGGCAGCTTAGCAATGTCATAAAAAACCCAGACTCCTTCCATCTTTCTGCTCTGCCGTCCCTGATATGTTTTCTTGGTCTCCGCTAGCTCAAGCCTTACGTTTGGTTGCAAGGTGTCAGACATAGTTTCAGGCATTATACAGAGATGTGACAATGTCCATTTCTTCCTTGGGTCATTTATTTACTTTTCGAGTAGAGGAACTTTTCTTGAATGCCCGCCCACAGCCTCTCCATGTCTCACTGACCCCAAAAGCGTTGCACACTCTGGCCGGAATCACTCTCCAGCAAGGACAACAGGACTACCCTCATGGCTTGGATCAGTCAGATCCCTCCTGGGGCCAAGATCAGGAGGAGGGAAGCAGATATCTAAATAAAATTGAGGGGCTCTTGCGAAAGAGGAAGTGCAAAGCTGTCGGGGAGGCAGACAAAACAGTGCGTGCCACCGTGATTCAGGCCTGATATGTTTGGCCTCTGTCCTTGGACATCTTGAGAAATAAATCTATCATGATGGAATTTCAGGTAATGTATTAGGTACTTCACCATACCATAGGCAGCAAGGGGTCAAAAGAAAAGAAAGCCTTCATTCTCCAGAAGCTCATATTGAAATTAAGGAGCCTCTGCGTGGACACGTGGAAATGCTGACCAGTACTGCAGTCTCGAAATCAGGGAAACTGAGAAGAAATCCTGTAACTCAGGCGCCAGCTGAGGTCACCTTTCTTAGAGAGTTAACTAAAATAAAATAAAAGCTAAACAACCTCCATCCTACAAACCTGTGGCAAATCCAAAGCACTCCCCCCGCTTTCCCATAACCGATTTCCGTGCTTCTTGTCCTGGACAGGGGGAGGGGCATGCGACCTACGGACGCGTCTGTTCTGGGTTCTTGCTTCCTCGGAACTTACAGCTCACGGCAGTTTCCTTCTCTTTGTGCAGCACTGACCCAGATGTGTAACCCAGCTCTTTTCCTTTGATTTTTTCCTCTCCCTTCAAACCAGTCAAAAAAAGTAGCTGTGTGTGTGGAGACTGAATCTAAGGTTTGGGGCCATGAGGGGATTTATATAAAGTAAAGCGAATATTTTAATACTGAATAGACATTCTTGTTCTTAAAAGTAATTCATCTTCTGGGACTTCACCGGCCCCACTCCTCTCTAGCTCACAGCCTCTGCCCTCATGCTCACCATCTCCACAAGCTTTCCTGTTTTCCCACTGCCAATTCATTCATTCCTTGCGAGCGGTTTAGCTTTGATTGGTTTGTTTCTTAGTTTCATTGCAAGCCCGCCCTTAGGATCCCAAGTACTTTCCTACACTAAGTGAATTACCTCCAGAAGAGAAACTCTGGGGCCTGCCGTTAGAAAAGTGAACATTTCACCATGATTCAGGCAATCAAGTAGGGAAATCAGAGCAGACCTCAGGGGGTGGAGATGGGCCTGGCCTCCGGACGTGGGGGCTGCACAGGGAGGAGCATTTTGTGTGCCAGGGACTAGGGGAGGCTGAGTGGTCAAGCTCACCTTTTGTATTTGTAAGCAGTGGGAGATGAGTTTGGATATGGGGGTGTTTAGGAAGAGTTGTGATGGGGCAATTCCAGAGAACTCTAGAAGCTTGATCCTGTAAGTAATGAGGATTTCTGAGCAATTTGAGCAGATGAGCGATGTGACATGACTTTACGACTCAGGGAGAGCATTTTGGCAATGGTGTATGGGTGGGCTCCGGGGCAGAAGACGAGTTGTTCATCAACGTCCATTCTCCCTTCCTTTCTTTTACTAACAGGGCTCCTGAGCTTTAGCTGGACAGATGACCACCCACCTGGAGATACGCCAGGCTCTCTGGCAGCTGCATATGATCATGTGACTAAATTCTGCCCAAAGGGATTCTAAGGAAGTGATGTACGCCCCCTCCAGCCTGTGCACTTATCCAAAATATACCTCATTTTCCCATAAAAGGAAACAGTGCTCCTTGGAAAAATAACGGATTCCAGGGCTGGTACAGGAGAAGTGGAAGATGAGTCTGGAATCGTTTGCTATCCAGAAAGTAAGGAAGTGCTCCAAGAATGACGGTGGCGTGTTAAAAGGACACAGGGACCAGCCAGAAGGGCTCCCCTTGGCCAAATCTTGAGCAATGTGAGCAACAAAATAAATAATGACAGTAAAGGAAATATAACCCATAGAATAAAAAATAAGAACACAAGAGTCAGTTTGAATATACATAAAATAATTACTTGATAAGATAGGAGGAGGAGACAGAAAAATTCTTTACAGTAAAATTCTATCTAATCAACATAGAAGGAGCAACGGAATTAGAAAAACCACCTTGCTTTTTTCCTTTTTTGCTGAGGAAGTTTCACCCTGAGCTAACATCTGTTGCCAATCTTCCTCTTTTTGCTTGAGGAAGATTCTCCCTGAGCTAACATCTGTGCCAATCTTCCTCTATTTTGTATGTGTGTCACCATCACAGCATGGCTGCCAATGAGCGGTGTAGGTCCATGCTTGGGAATCGAACCCAGGCCACCAAAGTGGAGTGTGCTGAACTTAACCACCAGACCACAGGGCCAGACCCAGAAAAGTCACCATTTGACAGCCACTATCATAGTAACTGTTTCAGGCAAGAATCAACAATGGGGGCTAAAACTAATGGGAGCAAGTAGAATACGAAGCAGGATATTTACATGGTCTCAAAATATCTTTGCACAAGACACTTATTAATTTCAAAGAGGGCAAATATTTACAGTAGAGAAGCCTGGGAGACATAGTCTTAACCCAGCGACCTAAGGTAACATCACCAACACTGGGACAGATGGATATCAAGTGCCTCCGGATCAGGCACTGAGGATGCACCACTTCTGTGGTATTCCTGCCCCAAATGCACAACCTAAATCTAGTTGTGAAGAAACATCAGACAAGTTGAGGACATCCTGCCAAATAACTGACCTTCACTCTTCAAAAATGTCAGGGACATGAAAGACTGAAGAAGCTTTCTCTGTTAAAGGAGACTCGAAAGACAGTGCAACTAAATGCAGTGAGCTATCCTGGATCCCATCATGGGTCAGTAGGATTGTTTTTCTTTTGCTGTAAAGGATGTTAGAGAGACAACTGATAGAATTCTAATACAGTCTGTAAATTAGACAATGGCATTATGTCAATGTTAATTTCCTCATTTTGATCATTATATCAAGGTTATGTGAGAGCATGTCCTTGTTTGGGGAAATATTACACACTGAAATTATTTAGAGGTAAAGGGGTAAAGAGGTAAACCATGTCTTTAACTTACTCTCAAATGTTCTAGGGAAAAAATATATAGCAAGAGAATGAACGATAAAGTAAATACGGTAAAATGTTAACACTTGAAGAATGTGGGTGAAGGTTATATGGGGATTTTTTGGGTTTGTTTTTGCAGTTTTTCTGCAAGTCTGAAATGATGTAAAATAAAAAATTTTTGTGTTTTAGAGAATGGGCATGCACTCCCCTCTGCCTCATTCCTTCCGCTCCGCACTGGCTGGGAGACAGCCTTAGAGAGAGATGGCTGCATGCTGTGGATGGTGGCATTGCCTTACCAGTCCTGGACGGCCTTCTTTTACTGTCACGTGAGAGAGAAATCATCTTCTGTCTTGTTGGGCTACTGCCCTGGGGGGTCCTCTTTGTTACTGCAGTGTGTCTTCACCTAACTAATACAGGCTAGAGGACGGAGAGGGTGGCCTCTCAGGAGTCTGCTGCACTGGTTTAGTTACATGGACTCAGGGCATGGAAGATGGGGGAATGGAAAGAGTTGGCAAAGACCACTCATTTGGGGAGAATTATTGAAAGGAAATTAAGAATAGGGCAAATTGAGGGGATAGCAGAGTCCTAGGAGACTCTGGCGGAGACTTTCCTATTTAAGAAGCAGAGAAAAAAGGTCCAAGGGAGAAGAGAAATGTTCAGGGCCTGGGGCACACTGCAGTGGTCACCTCTGTGTATAGCTGGCCTTGATTCCAGGGGCAGGTAGCAGGACTATTTGTGAATGTAAGTAAAGAATGGCAGAGAACTACGAGCCCATCCAGGATGAGGCGGAGATGATCACAGACCACTTCATGGGATATACAGGAAGAATAAAAAATGATGATAATGATAATAACTACAACAATAACAGCAGCTAACATTTATGGAATCCTCATTGTGTCCCTGTGACTAGTCAAAATTCTTTACCTGCATCAACTCGTTCAATCCTCACCATAACCATATTATTCCTCTTCCAGAGATGAGTAAACTGAGGCAGGAAGAGGTTAAGTCAAAGGTCATTGGCAAGTAGCAGACACAAGCTTCAGCTCCAGGCAGGCTGGCTCTGGACGCGCCCTCCCACTTCGGAGGGCAATTCCTTATCCTCCAGCTCTGCTGTCCTCTTCCTTCTTCTTTCTCTCCAACACCATTCGATGCCCACAGAGGTGAACTGCAAACATGGGGGCTCCTTCCATTGTGCTGTAGATCTGCACTCCAGAATCTATTCCAGGATGGACGGGAAAGGGGCAGAGGGAAGAGAGAGCAGCGGGTGTCGGCTGTGGCCTATCAGGGTAGCTCGGGTTCATAGAAAGGATTAACGCCTGTCCATCTGAGAGCTGGAGAGGCAGCGTGGCACCACTTCCTTTCCTGGTGATCGAGCTCTTCTGCGCTGGTGTGCAGCAGGCTTCCGGGAAGGAGTGGGGGTCAGAGGGGGCTGTGGAATTGAACATCCCGGGTCTGCTACTCTTGCTCTCAGCCATCCTCAGAGCCCGGCCACTCATTGCTGTGAGCCGATGGAGAAAGGAGGTGGGGGGTCACAGGAGGGTCTGTCCTTGAGGGTCTCTGCTCATTTCTTTCTGTGCTAAAGGTCTTTTCCTATTTTAAAAGTGGTAGGCAGTAAGTCCCAGAGCTCCTGAAACAGAGAAAAGACAAAGAGTCTTTATAAATGCACTTTCAAACCCGGAGACCCAGCTCCCAGCCAGGAGACAGGCAAACTCTTTTAATAACCTTATTCTGGATCCACTTAAATGGAAACAGCCTCCAGTATTTTTAGCTGCTGCAGAATTGATGTAAAAAAGAAGGGGGAAATGTGTATTTTTTTTCCTTCCTAGTTAGAAGAAGAAGGAATTGCTCATTATCTCTTAACTGAGTCCCTGCAGGGAAGACAGGGGAACACCCAAGAGTCCCCATTGGCTCCTCCTCTCGCCTGGATGGGATTTAAACCCAGGGAGGGAAGCTGAGCAGAGGAGGGAAGGTGGGACCGACCACCACTGAGGTCTGCAGCCCCAGGGCCCTGGCTGCCAGTTGGCGAAGTGTTGGAAGTGGTGCCCAGCAGCCTCCGAGGTAAGTGCATCCATCTCCGAAGGCTTTACCTGTAAAAGGAGGAAGGCAGCTGGGGGGCATGAGCTCATGCGTCTCGCATCCTGAGCCTGGACATCCAGGCAGGGTAACAGTGTCCTCTCACCTCCATGAGGAGTGAAAACCCCCTTAGGAAATATTTCCCGGGACTGAGGAACCGTCCTTAGCCGGGGGTATACTTGGTTCAGTCATCCTCCTACCTGGCCAAACACAGTCCATGCTGGCGGGAAATTTCTACCTGGAATAATGGATTTTTATAGAGAATGTTTCCTGTAGTCTAGCACGTCCTTCTCTTTTTTATTCTTTGTTGGCTTCTTTACCATGTCAAAGACCTCTTTGTTTTTTTGCAATTTATCTGTTATAGCTCACGTTTTTCTAAATCCTACAATGGAACTTTTATTTTAGTTGTGGTCAGGATGCAATTATAACTTCCCCTTTTTCTGGATTTGGTAAATACCAATTAAGATGATGTTTGCAAATGCACTTGAAGAGCTTTGAAGTTTATTCAAACATTCAATTTTATAGGTTTTAATTCTTATTTGTATGAAGACAACTTCTTTTCCCCCAATTCCCGTGCTGTTAGCCTCGCAATGCCTTAAAGAAAACATTTTGAATCATTTCAAGCAATGATGTGGTAGACTAGTCTTTGGAGGTCTTTTTATTTATTTATCTATTTATTTCTGTGGTTGGGGTAGAGCTGGAGGAGGGAGAAAGAACGAGTGAGAACAATCACTTAAAAGCGTGAAATTCAAATTGCTTATATAAGCATTAAAAGAAGAAGTCCTAATATAAAAATAAACTGCCCACAGGTGCGCATAGGTCAGCCGCAGTGGCAAAGGTCCACCGGTTCTTGGAGAAGCCGAAGTATCAGCAGGTATCAGGTGACACCTGCTCAGCCAGGATCTGCGTGGAAAGAAGCAGTGTCTTTTGGCATTTAGGCATTTTTGGAGACTCAGAGTCAAGGTGACGGAGCTGGGAGAAGGGACTCAGAAAGGAAATTGAGAGGATCAACATGAGTATCATTTTGCCAGGGAGGAGGGAAAAAATGACTTGATATTCTTTCATACAACTTTGAGTCCTGCTATGTCCCTAAGTTTTGGGGCTGCAGATGACTCCCGAAGGAAGGAAAATTAGGACAAGATGACATCAAATCATCTTGTGGCTTCTGGTTTCCATTCCAGCCCCTTCTGTGGTTTGAAACGTAGGGTGGACTGAGGTCTGTTCCTGAGAAGATGCCTGAGGAAATCGTGCCCAGACCCAGTGGAAACTCTGGTCCATTCCCCACTCATTCCAGAGCCTTGGCTCCTAGAGGGTCTGGATACAGACGTGAGATCATGGGTAAGGTTCTGTAGCAGCCTCTGGAGCCACCAGTCTGCAAGCTGATGACACTAAGATCTCAGGCCTGATCCCTAGGTGGGCAGGGGCTTTGCCTGGTTTCACCACAGTACACTCACCGCTTGTGCCAATCAGCCGTCCTCTGAATGTGTGCTGTTGGTCTAAAGAGAGACCCGGAGAGTGCGGGAGGAGCCAAGTCATTAGCAATTAGCAAGGAGAAGCCTCTCCTCTTTGATAGAAGGCTGGCACTTCAAAGTTATTTCAATATGTGGAAAACCACATGTTAAACTAGAAAAGGGAATTGCGACTTTTTCATCATGTGCCTTCCTTCATGATCATTCATTTGAAGCAGTTTGTCATCAAATGCCCCTCATGCTCATGGGGGATAAGGCTAATTGTGTATAAAATAATAGTCATTCTGGAGACTGGGGGTTGTGTTGGATGAGGGGAGGCAGGTCCCTGAATTTATGCCCTGTGTTCCTTTATCTTCTTATTGTGCGTGAGCCTGCGCATTCCCAGGAAAGCAAGAGGAGGGGGTTTTTGTGAGAAAGTGATTTATTCCTGTGGGGTAAATGAATATCCTGACCTGAGGTCCGGGAAGAGCTTTAAAAGGGCTTAGCATGGAGCCCGGCACATCACTGGTGCTTAGCAAATGGTCGCTCCCCTTATCATCGCCCGTTTGAGCCCCCACAAGGAGGACTAGGATTCAGTTGACGGAATAAAACAACCACACAAGCCTGTGGCTACCCCCGAAGAAGTCACTGAGCGCTGAGGCTGGTCAGGGACGCCATCCTTGATCTTTTCAGCCTGCGGTATGTGGGCAGACTTTCTGGAAAGAGTTCTTCAGGAAAAGGGTGCTGCATGGCGGTGGGAGAGGCATCTAGGAGGATTTCTTGGGCACTCACTGGGTGTATTGCACTGAAGAGTAGGGGGACAGAATGATGCCTGGAATGTGACTGTTTTAAACCTTATTACATAAAAGCAATTTCTCATGCCCACTCACACCCGGCTCTATCGTGTCTTATATGCAATGCTTGTGCAGAGAGTTCAAGCCACAGAGACTAGAAATAAAATTGTTCCTGTGTACTCGGTTTGCCTGGTGTCTGCCCTAGTAGGAACAGTACTGCCTTGCGCATTGTAGGCTCTCATATCCAGAGGGGAAATCAGTTGCCCGAGGTCTCCAACCCAGGATGAGCCGAGCCGGGGAGACTCCTCAGCCACCCAAGAACTTGCTCTCCTGGACTAAGTACTTAGGTCAAAAGGCCCCAGAGTCACCCAGGTTGTAGATCCCTGGCAGAATACGTCCAGGAGAGATTGGGGAAGGAGTGACGAGCTTGCCAAGTGACATCTGTGACATTGATGCATCCCCAGCCACCCACCGCCCTCACTTTTCGTCATAGTTCAATGATGTCCACTACGTCATTTGGGGACAGAATCTTTTTAAGTGACTCCACTGGAAATCCATGATAATAGTTTTTCTAAAACCCAGAGCTGTGGTCTCATTTGCTTGTGGTTGACTGTAAAGGCGGGATGAAGTAATAAGGGAACCAGACAAGGCCCTGAATTTAAGTAGAAAGATCTGTAATGCTGGCTAAGAAATTGGCAGCCACTCTCTTCAGTGTAAGTAGTAAATTTATTCCTGACCAGAGTGTGTGTCCCTCTTTGGAGAAAACGAGGTGGCATGGAGGCCGTCAGCCCTAGGACTGGACAGGACCATCCGGGACTCCCCTGGCCAAGGGTAGGTCCACTGCCCTGCAGACAGAAGCCCACCTCGTGTTTCCAAGGAAGGGAATTCTCCAGCCTCTCCCGAGAAGTGGCCGGCATTTAACCTTCCCATGCGAGAAACACTAATTTATCTCTCCAGGGGTCACCTTGGCACTGCTCAGAGGAAGCGCAGCCATAGGACTTAGTCATTGAGCAATTAATGTTTAAGTGAGCACCCGGTATGCCTGGGCTTTCCTTTATTTTCAGAAGAACCCCTCTCTTAAACATGACAGGAAAGAGGACACTTGGTCTTTTTTCCACACATAGAGATCTCCTCATTGGATTTTCTCATTTGGGGCAGTATATATAGCAAAGAGATGAACAATACAGACACAAGGAATGGACAGACCTGCTGTTTGATCTCTGCTCTGCTGCCTATGAGCTGTGGGTCCTTAGGCAAGTTACTCAACCTCTCTGAACACTTCTAACAGAGAATGATATCAATTGATTCCAAGGATTCTGAGGATTAAATGAGAATAGTGTTTATAAAGTGTTTCGCACAGTGCCCATCATCTATTAACACATATGCAGAAAACTCAGTGGCCGGTGGGCACAGTAGTTAAGTTTGTGCAGTCCAATTTGGCAGCCTGGGGTTCATGGGTTCGGATCCCGTGTGTGGACTTACACACCGCTCATCAAACCATGCTGTGGCAGCATCCCACATACAAAACAGAGGACAACTGGCACAGATCTTAGCTCAGCAGCAATCTTCCTCAAGCAAAAAGTGGAAGATTGGCAACAGATGTTAGCTCAGGGCCAATCTTCCTCATAAAAAAAAATACAAAAAACAAAAACAAAACAAAACAACTCAGTGGCTATTATGATTGAATACACAAAATATTACTTTGTCCAGGACTTGCTCTGCAGCTGTGGATGCAGAGGGGATCAACACAGTCAGGGCCACTGCCATCCTTGAGCTTACAGGGATATCTGGGCTAGGAACTCACACAGATGTGGGAGCTGTCAGTATTTGGCTAGAAATTAGAGCCACAGGAGTAGATGCAGTCAACAAGAGAGAATGAATAGAGCACAGATGTAGAGCCCTGCAACGGGGCCAGAACCAAGGGGACCATCCATCCGGCTCTCGGTCGGCAGTACTCGCCTCAAAGAGCCTTTTTCGAAAAAGCAGCATCAGGCAGCATTTGTTCTGAGTCTTAATGTGCCTCTGCCCCCACCTCCCCACACCACTCACCACCCCTCTGCAGTCAGAGTTGAAGACATGATCAGCGTCAGCGAGGCTGGGTCTCAGGGACTCCTGGCTTCCTGTGGTTTCCTACACGCACATCCCCGCGAGTAAACCCCCCTTGCCTCAGACATTCCTACAGCATTCCCTCACTTTCCCTGAGAAACGAGTCCTCAATGGAATAATCATCTTCATTTGGAAACTTATTCTCCTGCATTTTTCTTGGTGGCATTTGCTGCCCTGTCTGTCCCCTCCCCACCCCGTGGAGCCCTGTCTGTGGTCTGCGAAGGCAAGAAAGGGCTGGTGAAGTCATCCTTTCCTTCTGCTGTGGCACCAGGCGAGCCTCTCCCGCCACGTGCTGGAGAGAGAGCCAGAGGCTTCTCCTCTTGCTCGTTACACTCGACAGAAGTGTTAGGGTGAGGGTTCCCACCCCCCACTCCCCATCTTCTTTCGAGCAATCCCTCTGCCCAGGAAAATCTGAGCTCAACGCGTGGAATCTGGCAGGCTGCAATTAGCAGGGATATCTTGTTACAACTCAGGACAGGCGACACCGAGGGCTCATACCAGGGCTTCTGGGGGTTCTCATATTCCAGGCTTCAGGAAACAAACACCGCGAGACGGGGCTTTACATGGCTTCCTGCGGTTTATGGCAAGAGTCTGTGGCTTTTTTGCATTCATTCAGAACTTCTTCAGAAAACCATCTGCAGTCCATTTATGTCTCGGAGAAGAATGAGCGCAGAGTGTCGAGGGGGATGGATGGTAGGAGGGGGCGGAGAAGTCTCAAGTCTGCCTGTTTGGCTCCACTATTGCCCAGGAAGGGGATTTTGGACCATGGAAACTTGTGTGCTGTCCTATACAAAGAAGGGGCTTTTGAGGTCAGTCTGTGTGGTCACCAGGGATGGCCGAAGCATGTAGGGGTTATGGGCTCAGCTAGCAGACACGGTGCACTTGGTTCGACTCTGTGGCCTGGCCCTCTGGTTGCATAATCATGGGCACATTGCTGGATGCCTTTGAGCCTCAGTTCCCATCCAGGCCACATCTTTTCTTCTCACCCGGCCCAGGCCTGATGCTGGAATCTGCAGGTGAGCGGGAGGGCAGGGGACCGTGGTGGGTCTGGCGCTTTTCTTCCTCCACTTCCCTCACAACTTGCACTGCTGCTTCTGGCTTCCCGTGGTTGCTGACTGAAGCAGGGAGCGAGGTTCAGAGGAGAAGGGAAAAGGTGTGTTTATTTAGCTGGGGTTGTGGTTCCCTCTGGTTATCAGATGCCCTTGTTAGGGCAGCTGCTCCCATTGCTGGCTCCACCTACCACCTCTTCCGCGAACCTTCTGTGGGTTCTTCAGACAGTCCCCATCCTGCCTGCTGGGCACCTGCTCCTGCAGCTCGTCCCCTGGGGTAGCACACTCCTGTTGAGTGGTGAGGCTGCACCTCAGCTCTGCCCCCCAGCTGCCTTATTTCTGTGGCATCACCGTGACTTATGGCAGGACCTACATATCCTTGTCTCCCAAACTCTGGGGTGCAGGCCTCTCCCACTGTGTCCTCCCTATACTGTCTGCTAGGCAGCTTGTTCTAGGCAAACGGCCATCTCTGAGTTCCTCCGGGCAAGGGGCAGGCACTGGTCTCTTTGCCCTCCAGCCTCTATTCACCCCAACCTCCCACCGCCAGAAAACCTCTTGTGGAGCATCTCTCCTTAAAATGTGTGGGCACCTATTACCCACCATCCAAATCCCATGACAACAAGAAACGTTCCACTGACTGTTCCATTACATCTGCAAGCTGTGGGGCCCGGTTCCTAGGACGTAGTAAGTGCTCAGAAAAGGTGAGCTATTATTATTATCATCATCAATAATATGTGCTTTGTATAACAGGAACAGCCAAGAAGGAGTGAGCGGGGCAACGGGGTAACATGAAGAAGAACTCTCCTTCGGTCTGTCCTGTGTAGTTCACAGCGGTAGCACGTCCCCTGGGTATAACATACAGCACATCTGTCCAAAGGCGGGAATAGCACAGGGACAGGTGTATACTGGACTCATGAGTTATTTGTATCAGAACATCATAGCGATGCACGGCCAAGCACAGGCTTGCAATCAGATGGACCTGGGTTCGAATCCCAACTGTGCCACTTACCAGCTGGATAACCCCTGTTTGGTGGCTACCTTTTACATCTGGTTCCTCACCCGGGACAAGGAGAGTAGCACCAATCTTACAGAGTAGGTGTGAGGATTAATGCACCTGGCCAATGCCCGGCACATAGTAGCAACTGGACAAATAACATTTAATAGCATTGTAATATTATTGTTATTTTTAATAATAATTCTGCGAGGGCCCTTTGTCCTCTGTTTCCTCTACTTCCTGACACTAATGATGACTATTAAAAATTAAAGATTTTACACAGTATCAAAATTTGGTTTAATGACTAGGAAGTTTTCTTCCTTTCTTGACTAATGAAGTTATCTGCCCAGGTCAATTGTTTTGATGGCGTTGTGCTGACTCTAACCACTGAGCTGGAAAAGACGCAGCCTCAGGCGAGGGCATGCGGGGCTTCTAGGATGCTGGCAATATTCTAGTTCTTAACCCCAGGTGGTGGCTCCATGGCTGTTGCTTTTGTAACAATTCATCAAAACTATATAATTTATGTTGTATGCTCTTTTCCATAAAGATATCACCTTTCACAATAGAAAAGATGAGAAAGAAAAGGAAGTCATACTAAGTAGTTGATGAAAAACAAAATAAACCTCAAAACACTTACTGAGCGCTTATGATGGGTGTGGCGCTGAGAGCTTTCCACATCCAGTGCAGTGAAGCGGGCATTATCTGTCGACCCACTTTACAGACGAGGAGACTAAAGCTCAGGATAAGCAGGCTTCGCAAGACCAGACATCTGGGACCTGTCGATTTGTCTTTCTAGCACGTAGTTGCCTCTCACAATGTGGAGGGAGAGCCTGGGCTTGAGTGGGACAGCCACCAGGAAAGGACTAGGCTTCCTGACTTCTTCAGTCTCAGACAGATGCCTATGAGTCTTGAGTTGGTCACAGAAGCCCATTGGCAGGAGGCAGCTCCGCAGCTCGGTCTCTAGGAGAGAGGTGCCGTGCCAGCTCCGTGGAGAGGTGTTCTGGTGACCCAGTGCCCGTGAGTAAACGTGAGGTGCTGACGAGGTCTCCTGTGGTCTGCCCTGCCTCGGCTCGATGGGGATCAAGAATGTGCCGTCCTGGATTGGGGCTGGGGGCACTGGCGGAAAGGGGCTGGGGAAGGTGCTGAAGGCTCGCACCTCGTGCTGGCAGCAGAGGAGGCGCCACCCAACAGCCTGCTCTGGCCCTGGTGCCTGGCCTGACTGACAAACCGGGCCACCTGAGCACCGGCGGACTTGAGGTGACTGAGTCCCTTGGCCTGCGGGACTCTGTGCTGCCTTGGGAGGGCCCCGAGGGGAATCAGCCTTGGGGCCTGTCTTTAAGAGGCTCATAGCCTTGCCGGGAGACATGTTGAGTACCAGAGTAACTACAACACAAGATAAACCGACAAAAGACCCACAGAGGGACCGACGCATTTCCCTGAACGCTTGGCAGAAGGAGAGCGAGTTTGAGCTGGGGTGAGGGAAGAGGCCATGAGAGAAGAATTCACGGAGAAGGTATTTTTCTTAGAAATTCTGATCTTTTGTTGGTTCGTGGGCAGAGGTGGTGAGCAGGACACTGGTCCGGAGTCCGAGTATAGGCTCTGCCCTTCTTGGCCGTGGTACCCAGGACAACCTGCTCAATCCTTCAAGCCTTGGTCTTCTCATCTGTGCAAGGCAGCATGACATGGTGGCGATGGGCATGGACTCCGGAGTCAATCTGGGTTCAAATTCTGCCACTCTTGGCTGTGTGCCTGTGGGCAAGTCATTTAAGGTAGCTGTGCCTCAGTGTCCACATCTGTAAAATGGGGGTAGTAACAGTATATTCCACGAAGGGTTGTTGTGAAGATTGAGTGAAGCAATAAGCGTAGGACATTTAGAAAAGTGCCTGGCACATGGCCCGTGCTCTCTGTGCAGCTGTTATTGTGGGTAGTGTGAATGCGAGGATAATATTAGGGTTGTTGTAAAGATTAGGGGTTAGGGGGAGCAAAGCCCAGCACACAGTAGGTCTTCAATACAAGATGGCTGTTCTCCTTATCATTAAAGTGCAGGTGAGCACAGCATTAGAAGTGAAGAGAAGGCTCCCAGGTGTGTGAACAGTGTAAGCAAAGACCAGAGGCAGAGATGTGCAATGTGTGAGGAAGGAAGCAAAAGTAATTTGGTTCGGATCCTCAGCAGACATAGCATGAAATCTTTCAGCTAGTTTCTAGCTTCCTGGGGACTCGTAGCATCCACGAAAAAGGCCAATTTCTGTCAGCAAGTCTCCATGGCTTTCTTTTGCATTGTTTCTCCTTACAGGCCTCCTGGAGGGGTTGCTTCCTGTCTCTCCAAGGATGGGTCTCCACGGGATCTTCTCTTTCCCCCTGGGGCTCCTGTTTGGCTCTGTGCTCTTGGTGGCCTCGGCCCCGGCTGCTCTCGAGCCTCATGGCTGCAGCGACAAGGAGCAACAGGTCACCTTCAGCCACACCTACAAGATTGATGTGCCCAAGTCTGCCCTGGTGCAGGTGGAGGCTAACCCCCAGCCTCTCAGCGATGATGGGGCCTCACTTCTGGTCCCGGGGGAGGCCGAGGAACACAACATCATCTTCAGGCACAACATCCGCCTGCAGACACCACAGAAGGACTGCGAGCTGGCAGGCAGCGTCCAGGACCTGCTGGCCCGGGTGAAGAAGCTGGAAGAAGAGATGGCAGAGGTGAAGGAACAGTGTAGTGCTCGGTGCTGCTGCCAAGGAGCTGCTGGTGAGCTTGCCATCTGGTATTCATTCAACAAACATTTAATGAGCACCTTCTCTGTTCAAGGTGTTCCTCTTATGAGCACTCTGTGAGTCTGGTGCATTCCCACCTCTCACTCTGGGTTTTCTCTGGGGTCTTCGTCACTGGCATTAGCTGCAGGGGGCATCTGTAAACCTGAGCAGGGAGGGACCAGCAACTGTTGCAGTGAGTTTGGACTCCTGGGGTAATGCTTCCAGATGAGGATGCTTCCCGGCGCTGTTTTACCTGTGGATCCGATCTCTACTGTGAGGGAAAGCAGTGGGCTAGAGAGGAAAGATGACGGCCTTGGAGCTGGACAGGGCTGGGTACAAATCCCAGTCCTGTCACTTTTTAGCTGCGTGACTTTAGACAAATTCCTTAAGTTTCCTCAACTGTCCAATGAGGATAATTCTATCGACTAGTCCAGTTCTGAGAACTACAGACGATGTACATAAGATTCCTGGCCCATAGTCGATACTCTGCAAATTGTTAACTCGTTTATTAGTAATAAAGAATACAACTCGGTTTTACAAATAGTGAGCCGCCCATCACCACTTGTTTTTGAACATAAACTGCCCAGGCTGATCCAAATAATAACGAGCGGAACTTCAGCATACATTTTTATGCCCAAAGGAACTGGTACTGTTAAGAGGACTTCCTATGTGCCAGACACAGAACTAGGCACTGGGGACACTGCATGAACAATACCGCGTGCATCCACCCTAGGGCGCCTCCAGATCAAACGTTGTTAGGAAGGAAAGAGGGTGTTTTGAGAAGCAGAGGTGGGCGCTGGTGAAGGGACAGGGTTGACTGACCCCTCTTCAACTGTCTCTTGCTGTCTAGGGTTAGAGAGGGGGGCCTGGTGAATCCCTTCCCCTGCCCCTCACCCCCATAATAAGACTGGGCTATTTCGGCGCTTCTGCAGGTCCACTTTTCCAGGATTCGATTTGGGCTTATTTCCCAAGGAGGCAGCCTTCCTGTGTCTAGCCCTTTCTGGCCAAGATAAGACAAGGCCTGGATCTCACCTGCCTGCCCTAGGAGCCCTGCCCCTGGTGTAAGCGGACCCGCTGACGTCCGGGCTGGGGCCTTTAAGGCGCCTTCATAGAAAAGTACTAGATAATTACCACGATTTAGAGGGGAGGGAACCAGGAGAATTCACAGGAGCGCTTGGATGAGAAGGGAAAGGAGAGCGTGGTTCGCCTGGCTTCTCAGGCAGCAAAGGAGGCCGCGTTTGTAGATTTTGCGGGCCAGCGTCCTGCCCGGGGTGGAAAGGGCGGACGGACGCCTGTCCTCCTCGTGGGCCCCACCCTCCTCCCGAGAAAGAGCCGTGCAGAGCCCGGAAATCAGGGCCCGCTCTCAGGGGCTCCAGGGAAGGAGACGCACACTCATAAGCCCTCGCCGGGCCCCCAGCCTCCTGCCTTTCCTCTCTCCGGCAGGTGTGAGCGGCCACTGCAGTGGCCACGGGACCTTCTCCCCGGAGACCTGCAGCTGCCTCTGCGAGCAGGGCTGGGAGGGCGCCGCCTGCGAGCGGCCCGCCTGCCCCGGGGCCTGCAGCGGCCACGGGCGCTGCGTGGACGGCCGCTGCGTGTGCGACGAGCCCTACGTGGGGGCCGACTGCGCCTACCCCGCCTGCCCCGAGAACTGCAGCGGGCACGGCGTGTGCGTGCGCGGCGTGTGCCAGTGCCACGAGGACTTCACGTCGGAGGACTGCAGCGAGCGGCGCTGTCCCGGCGACTGCAGCGGCCACGGCTTCTGCGACACGGGCGAGTGCTACTGTGAGGAGGGCTTCACCGGCCTCGACTGCTCCCAGGGTGAGAGCGGAGATGCGCCTGGGCCCGCCCGGGTCCCAGCACCCGCCGTCCCCCGCAGCACCATTTAACCATCAGTTGCACTTTGTCCTGTGCCGGGCGCTCGACCTTTAGCCTACATCAGAATCCCCTGGGCGGCTTGTTAAAACACAGTTTGTTGAGCCCCACCAGAGTTTCTGATTCAGCAGGTCTGGGGTGGGGCCGGAGAATGTGCATTTCTAACAAGTTCCAAGGGGATGCTGGTGCTGCTGGTTTAAGGACCAGTGGTCTTATATGATCTAATGGCTCTGGGTGTGTGTGTGTTTGAGGGTGAGGGGATCCGTATGAACTGCCAACCAGTATTAACTCCCGGCCAGATAACCGGGGGGCATCAAGAATGGTGCCCAGCTGTCTTTCCTCACCCTCTCCATGCCTGTTCCTGTTCTGCATGCAGTGGTCGCCCCCCAGGGCCTGCAGCTGCTCAAGAGCACGGAGGATTCCCTGCTGGTGAACTGGGAGCCGTCCAGCGAGGTGGACCACTACCTGCTCAGCTACTACCAACTGGGGAAGGAGCTCTCTGGGAAGCAGATCCAAGTGCCCAAGGAGCAGCACACCTATGAGATCACCGGTTTGCAGCCTGGAACCAAGTACATAGTCAGCCTGCGCAACGTGAAGAAAGAGATTTCCAGCAGCCCTCAGCATCTCCTCGCCACCACGGGTAAGGAAGCAGCCAGATGCTCCTGCTTTCCCAGGAGAGGTCCCATTTTAAACATTTTCTTCCACTGTCCCCACAAATACCCTTTTACTACTCAGGCCATTGCTCTGATTTGGGGTTTGAAAAACACAGCTGCTGCAATCCTAGGTTCTGGAGAAAAGTCTCAGTTCTCGTCTCCCCTGCCTCCACCCTCTGATTATTGGGCCCTCCAAGCCAGTGATAGCGGCCTGCTGGATTGGGGCTCAGGGGGGTCCTCTCCGTCCCTGAGGTTAGTAAGGTTGTCCTGCACCCACACACACCTGCATCCCAGGCCCTCACCAAGCCTCTGAGGCCATTCAGCAAATTCAAGTTGGGATTGCTTGGGGATCTGCTGAAGCCACCTGAATCAGATTGGTCTCAGCAGGAAAGAGAAGGAACAAACAGGGTAATTGAAGAAAGTGTAACGATGAGGTTATTTACAAAGGTGTGGGTAGGGTTTGGGTGGTGAAACACTCTAGGACTAGTGTCAATGGGGATCCACCCAACCTGAAGGGCTGGGGGTGGGTGTTGGTACTGGGACCCAGAGAGGGCTGTAGGAGAGGGCTGCCTGATGAGGTGCCTTTGGTAGAGGGATGGAGGTAATCCACTGTGTCCCCACCAGGAGGGTTGCTTGAATTCTCTCTCCTGCCCTCTGATCTGGTGACTCTTTCTGGCTGAACCCAACCGTAAGCCAGAGGGCAAGGGAACCTGGCTAATGTAATTCATAGAGGTCGTAATCTGGGATACAGAGCAGGATGGAGGATGGATCTGGAGGGACAAACGGAGATTTCAGGGCTCCACCAAATGCTACCAAAATGTTTAGAAGGACAGGCATCCCTGCTTACTCTTTAGAACTTCTTGTTTCCTCATGAAAGTCATTGAGGCAGCTTAGATTTTCAAGGGTTTGGAGAAACTTAGTTGTTCGATGGATTCTGGTTCATTCCTTCACTCAATCTATTTTATTGAGTGTTTACTATGTGCCAGACACTGTTCTAGATGTCGATAGAAATGAGCTGCCTCCATCCTGCCCTAAACTCCTGGGGAAAGATCAGGTGCAGATGGTCAGGCCTTTGGCACACAGTGTCCCTGCAGAAACATCAGGCTGCCTGTCCTTTTGCGGATAGGGTGGGTAGAGATGGCTCAGTGCTGGAAAGGGCCACGAGGGACTTGTCATCCTGGGAGCACAATTTGTGATTGTCTTTGTCATTGCCTTCCAGCCAGAGACCCCTCGGAACGCCCCTGTAGTTGGACAAGTTGGGTTTATTGACTATTGCAGTGTGTGAGAACACACACCCTGGGGGCCATGCGTGTCTCCCTCAGAGAGTGTGAGAAAGACCAGTAGAATTGGGGCTTGTGTTAGGTGATTTGGCGGAAGGTTTAAGGAAGCAGAGATTTGCTTTGGTTTGCATGCTGTCAGGAAGTGGGAGTAACTCTGTGGTTGGTGTCTCAGTGAATCTTATCTAGAAAGAGGGCAGCCCAGAGGGAGGCTAAAGCTGTCGATGGGAAGAAGGAGCCGTCACTCCTCTTAGTCCGGAGAGAGGATGTTTAGTCATTTCTGTGGTTTGGACAGTGTTCCTGTTTTCGCTTGTGTTAGATGTGGTCACAGGATGGTCTTGTTGTATCTTGACTAGCATGGCCACGGAGTGGCTGGCCTGATGGGGATGTTTGGTGAAATTGCTTGTTCCATGGGAGAACACGAGGCCCACCTGCGAGAGCCAGGCCAGCTCCCAGCTCTCGGGCTGCCTTCGTCTTTCTCCCTTTCTGTTTATGGCTGCCTCTGCCTTCAGACGGGATGGTGCCCAAGCCTCCCAGTGCAGAGCAGAGACATCTGTTCTGAAAGTCCTAGCCTCCCCTCCCAGCTTCTTGCTAAAGGAGCTTGTAAAGTCCTGCCTCTGAGAAGTGTGTCTTTCTGTCTAATCTGATTCCAGTCAAACCCATTCTTACTTGCTCCTCAGGGGAATCTCAACCCGAGAGACACTTATCCCCGTGAAAATCTTGAACATTTTTATTAAATTCCTTCTTTTTCATTTGCGAGCCATGTAGGACCCCTTTCATAATCCTTGAATCCCTTTCGTTACTCACTGCTTGACCTGTTCCCTCAAGGAATTCCCAGGTTTAAAGGAAGGACCTGGAGGCTGGCAGGTGGAAGTCAGCAGGTGGGAGGAAATGCTTCAGAGAAAAGGCTCTGCGAGCTTCTTTACCCAGAACAGAGTGAATCAGAAACACTCAGAGCCAGAGGGCTTGGAGATCACTGAGTTCACCCCTGACTGGTGCACGAGTTCTCTGTCCTTTGTCCTTGACAAGGGGGCAGTCAGCCTGGGTGGGAACACCACCAAGGTGTGAAGGTGGGGGTGTGACTGAGGAAGGGGGCCAGCCTGAGAGTCTGGGAGCTTGTCTTCCCTGTTCCCAGTCTCAGGCCAGGCAACATCGGCCTGGGATATGGCCGTTGGACTCAAAGTGCCTCCAGAGACCCTAGTCCCCTTTCCAGCCACCACCTCAAATTTCTTCCCATGGAGCCACATCAGCGATCTGTTCCTTTGTATTAATCATTATGATTCCATTTTTTTCCTGAGTGGAGGGATGAAGACTTAGCCATTAATACTTTACTGTGAGTAAATGTGTACAGTAACTCTCCTCCTTCGCAGGACGGACAGGTTGGGCAGCATGAAGACACCAGGTCACTGGTGGAGATGCTGAAATTTGGTAGAAGGTGTCGGAAGGAGACTCAGAAGGACCAAGCTGAAACTCCCCGACTTCACAGTTTGGCCTAGAGTGAATCCATTCAGGAGCGTTTGAGAGGCGAGGGCTGTAACTTAGGGGACTGAGGAAGGAGCTGGTTGTATCATCAGTTGTTATATTCCCGAAAATTTGAACTGTGTTTCCCCAACTTTACGTGGAGGGGCCTGAGCTTTGCGTCCCGGGTGGGGTCTCTGAGGGCAGGGGCTCTGCTGCTAACGGGTGAGCGTTTAGTTCAGAGCGGCCTGACCCCTGGGCTGGGCGTTTGGATGGCTGGCCTGAGAAGTACAGTTCAGGGCTGTGTGGCATCCGATGGGATGGGATGGGGAGAAGAGCCTTTCCCCAAGCAGAGTCTGCCCTCCATGCGCAATGTGAAAACCAACAGTTGTTTGCTACTTTGACGGTGCTAAGACACCTGTTAAGGACTGTGTCCTGGGGCTGAAGCCTGCTCTCAAGGTGTTAAGAAAGGGGCTGATCTGGTAGACAACAGCCTGCCACAGACCTGCGGGACCTCTGCTCTTCACTGCTTTCTCTTGCCCTCCCTGACCCCTGCCCTAGATCTTGCTGTGCTTGGCACTGCTTGGGTGACAGACGAGACTGAGAACTCCCTCGACGTGGAGTGGGAGAACCCCCCGACTGAGGTGGACTACTACAAGCTGCGGTACGGCCCCCTGACAGGGCAGGAGGTGGCTGAAGTCACGGTGCCCAAGAGCAGTGACCCCAAGAGCCGATATGACATCACTGGTAAGAGCCAACACTGGGGATGTGAAATGTTTGCTGGAGGTGCTGAGGCGAGCACAGGGCGTGCAGAAGGGCCCGGCATCTGCGCCACTCCAGTGCGCGTGAAGGGGCCTGTGGCCTTAGGGATCACTGGAACCCTGACCCTGGCAACTCCCCGACGTGAGCCCACTCTGGAGGCCCAGTGTCCTCTTGAAGACTCTTTGTCTCAGGGTGGATATGATGGTACACGGACATTCCTTCTAGAAGACCTGTGTGTGTGTGCATGTGTGTGAGAGAGAGAGAGTGAGGGAGAGAGAGATTGGTTTGTTCAGCACAATGTGTGGAAGGAATTGTGCTAGGAGGCTGGGGGTTGGGGAGGTCCTTGTCCCAGATGACTGGGCTAATGCTGTGAGAGCTGGAAATCAGACGGCTGCCAAGGCAACGGGGCTGTGCAGGCCTGGATCACATTTTGCGACTCCCGAAGCTCACACAATTTTCAGGGCCCTCTTTAAGAAAAGTAATACACAATCATGAATATCCAGTCAGCATACGGCCTTGGACGGGCCCTCAGGCTTATTGGCTCCAGGGTACGGACTCCTCTGGGGCCCTGTTCTGCTGTCCACTCTGAGTTCCATCTTGAGAAGACGTCTTGGGGTTCGCAGTGTTGGTGGAATGGAAACTAGGGCGCCTCCCACATGCCGCTGTTCATCTGCATTTTGCCCACAGAGGCTGAATGTTTATACCATGAGGAAAATCATTCAAGTTGCTTCTACAGAAAAATAACAAAACATCAGTGAAAAGGAAAAAAAGGCAAAAATTTAGGCTAATTATTACAATGAGAAGTAAAGACACTTTTGAGGGAAAAGGATTGTTAGGAGCAGAAAAGCATTTGGACTATAAATAATATTGGGGAATAAGTACTGAGTGGCCCAAGAAAGGACTGGGAGCTCCATCAACTTCATCTCATCTGCTCTGATGCCCCTTCCCACCCCCTCCATCTGGAGCCTGTACTCACCTTCAGCACTGGCTGCTTGTTCGCAGGTCTGCAGCCGGGGACGGAGTACAAGATCACAGTTGTGCCCATGAGAGGAGACCTGGAGGGCAAGTCGATTCTCCTCAATGGCAGGACAGGTAAGAGCTACTTAGTGGGACTATGAACTTTTCTCCTGTTTGCATTCTGATACTTTTCATGGCTGACTCCTCTCTGGATAAAAGTTCTGGGGTTGTATGTGGAGAGAGTCTATCTCTTTGTGTACTGACATCTATTTTAGGGGGTAGTGGAGGGGAAGCAAACTTCTCCTATTTCAAATTTTTCTTGCCATTGAAAATCTCCCCTAGGATCTTGGAGTCAAGAGAAAGGGCCATTTCTGACATCTTTTTGCTTATTTTAATAGCTTCCCTAGCTGCATTATTTTTAAGGCATTTGTTTTTGTGGCCCTAGGCACACAGCTCCATGTTACCTAAGACAGGTACCCTGTAATTGTTGTCTTGCTGCTCCAGTCTTTTTTCCGGACGACCGAACTCAGGCAATCTGCTTTAAAATGTCAAAAGATGTTAAGGAACCTCCCCTGGGAGTAGTGGCATATTTAGCGTCTGTGGATTGGGAAAATATATAATGCCAAATGTTATGAATCAGTAACATTTGACAATAAATCTGTAATTTATTAATCAGAAAAGAATTTGAAATCATTGTAGGTGTATATGCAAGATGGCTTGAGCCCGCATTGAATTGTGAGCCTCCTGCAGTAACTCTGTGCTCCTGCTGACCCACGACCCATGTGGGGAACCGGTGATCTAGAACATAATGCTGCTGGGTGGAGGCTCATCCCTGGAGCCAGCAAAGAAGGGATCTTCGAATTTGGGACTTGCTTGAAAAGTTTTTTAGTCGTTTTCCATCCAGTCCTGGCAGTAGCTGGTTGTGTGGGTGAGAATAAGGATGAGATGGTACAAGAATTGAATTCACTATTTTCAGCTGCCTAACAGATTGCTTATGGGGAGTGTGAGAGAGTTAGAGTTGGGCAATTAGAAAGGATAGGATATAATTTAATTTACAAACTGTGCGATACGGACTCTGCAGCCTTCCTGAATGGTGAATTAGTGGGACATTTTAGTGAGTTGGAAAATGGCAAGTACTTCCTGCTTCCAGTGGCCGTCTCTTTAAGCTGTGAATTAGTTGAGGGCTATCTATGCACCAGGCATTATATTAACTAAGCAATTTGTGAATTATCTCATTTAGTTCTCACCATAATCCTATGCAGTAAGTCCTTTTGTCATTTCTAAGTCATATCTAGGAGAACTTATGTATATGAGGCTTAGAGACATTAAGCTCGGGATGGCCCAGCTGGGAAATGACAGAGCTGGGGTTTGAACCTAGGATGTCCCCTTTGGTGGGCACAAAGCTAAAGTGCCTCCTGCTTTTACCTTCTTGTCTCATACTTCTGGTTAATTTTCATACTGTTTATTCTCAAGCCAAAAATTTACCGTGCCTCCTCATTGCCTTTGCATAACATGGAACCCTTTGATCTTGGCCTCAGTGGGCCCGTCCAACCTGGGTTGTTGTTCTCACTACTTTCCAACAGGAAGCCTTCCTGTCGCTGGAAAGTTCTTGGAGTTTCTTCACACGGAGGGCTTATCCGTGCATTGGGGGTTTGTTTATGTTGTTACTCCAGCCTGGAAACCCTCCACTATCATCTCTAGCTATCAGTTAATTCAGTTCAACAAACGTTAATTGCTGAGTACTCTTGGGCACTGGAGACAGGGTCCCTTTAGATACTTCCAAAGAGGATGAGTCCTGGTCCCTGCCCTCAGGGGCTCACAGCAGTAACACTACTCATTCTTCCAGGCTCGGCTCCAACCTTAGCTGCCCCATTGAAGCCTTCTAGGACCATATTCGTGGCAGCCATCTTTGCCTCTGAGTTCTTAGAGCATTTAATCGTGTATGGCCTTGAATTGCTACTGAACCTTTCAATTATATTATCCAAACTAGAAGGTGAGCACTCAAGGAGTGTTTCTATTGTCAATTATATTCTAAAAGCAAGATGGGCTATTTTACTGGATTGCAAATAAACTTATGTCATGTGTCTTACCAACATACAAAAAAAGACACAATAATTTCTAAGGTCAGGAAACAGTCTTAAACTAGACTCTTAATTTGAGGGGAAAAAAAGAATCTTTTTTCTCCAAATGGGTTGCATACCACGAGATGGTATGAAAGACACTGGAATATGAGACCAGCAGAAGTGTGTGCAGGGAGGAAATGACACAGTTCAGGTATTTTCCGTTTAACAAATCACTCAGTAGAACTAATACCGTGAAAGGGAGAGGGTCAGCTGAAAGTCCTGACTCTGTTAACACACTCAAAGTGCATTGAAGCTCCTTCCAGAGAGGCAAGGCTTTAGAAGCAGGTCAACTTCAGAACGGGGAGCACAAGCCTGGCCAGTACATTCAGGGAGAGATGTCCCTGGACTTCTCCATCAGACCCTGACAGCCACCTCACATCAAATGACAAGCAGGGCAGGCCACCAATTAAGAGGTCATGTTATCCCTTTGTCCTCAGTTTCTCCATCTGTAAAATGAAAGGTAGGACTAAATGAATTTAAACTTCCTTCTCTTTGTTCTTTTTTATGATTATGAGTCTTTTAATACCTTCGTGATTCATGCCTTCCCACGGTGAGTATACAGCAAAGGGCCGCTAACTGTATTCTAACCTCGCGAGCTGCCCTGCACAGCAGAGCACATGGCCTGGCATAGTCGCTTGTTGACCGTTTTCTCAGAACTTCCCCCTTAGATTATGCTGTGAAATAGCGCTCTTGCTTCTCTTGTTGTCCTTTTCACTTTTTACTGCTTTCCAAACACAATGCCCCGTTTGAAATGGCCCAGCCCCTAAAACTTTCCTTCCCAAACTTCTTCGTGTGTCAAGATGAGGTCCTGTCAACACTGAGAGCTCCTGTCACACACACAGCTGCCCGACACACACCCCCAGCGGCTGAAAAATAGTGATGATCCCTAGTATTTGAGTGCCCACTGGGTTCTAGGTACTGTGGGGCTTTGTAAACATTACCTTTGATCCTTATAGCAGCGTTGTAAGCATTATTATTCCCATTTTACAGATCAGAAAGTCGAAGCCTGCAAAGTTTAGGATATTCAGAGTAAACTAGTGGATGGCATTTGAACTTAGGTTTGCTTGAGGCCAAACCGTAACCCTTCCAGAAGCAAAGCTAGAGGACGGCAGGAGGAGGGTTTGATCTCTCGGGCACATTCCCTACATGTGGTGCCTTTTAAATAATTTTATTGGGGCTGGCCCCGTGGCCGAGTGGTTAAGTTCGCGCGCTCCGCTGCAGGCGGCCCAGTGTTTCATTGGTTCGAATCCTGGGCGTGGACATGGCACTGCTCATCAAACCACGCTGAGGCAGCGTCCCGCATGCCGCAGCTAGAAGGACCCACAACAAAGAATATACAACTATGTACCAGGGGGCTTTGGGGGGAAAAAGGAAAAAATAAAATATTAAAAAAAATAATTTTATTGCCATAATGAAAAGCAGTAGAGGAGACCTGAGAAAGCAAGACCAGGCAGCACATAGGTGCTGTAGTCCAAAGGTGCCTCTTTCATGAATTCATCTTCAAACCAGTGGCATAGGCCCCATCTCCCACCTCTGCCCCCAGGCCCACATCCCCACAGATTTTAGACCTTGACTATGCCATTTTCCACTACGCCAACTGTGGTGATTCACATGTGGCCATTGTGAATGGAGAAAGCTGTTCCTAGAGCGTGTGGTCATGGGCTGGAGTGTGGACCAGCCTTGGTGGTCCTGTGGGGTGCTGTTAGGTGTTCCAGCATAGACCGAGGTCAGCCATCCCCTACCCAACCTTATGGTGAATCTTGTTTTAAAGTGGAATATGCTTTCCTGATGTGCCTAGAGCTCTTAGCCTCTTCTGTATACTCACTTTTGTAAAGTAGATCTCTTGGAAGCGGGACTCATCTTTGCTCTAACTCATGCACTCAAAAGTGAGTCCCACCCACCAAGCCTTCCAAGTCTTGTCTTAAATCTCTCTGACCTGGACTGACTCTGAGAAAGGTCCCACCAGGGTTGCCAGTGTCCAGCAGGTGGGGAGTTAGAGCCTGAGGAGGAAATTGGGGCCGGGCCGGGAGAGCCTGTCTCCTAGTTGAGGCTGCTTCTGTGGCTCGCCTATGATTTGGCCAGCTGCCGCAGCTACTGAAAGGCTTTGTTCCATGGAAAAACCGTTTATGATCCCCATGTCCCTTCTTGGCAGAGAGGGAGGTTTTGGTTCTGCTAAGCTGGCTTCTTCTGCAGTGTGGCCTATCGTGGAGGGTCCCCTCACTGAGGCTTTCCTCCTGCTTCTGTGTCTCGGCGTCTGGTTCCCATCCTGAGATTTGTCAAGGAGAAGAGCACTCTGTGAGGAACTCCCTTCTGGCTAAAGTTGTTGTTGTTCTGAGGGAATTGAGAGAAGGGGTCAGAGAGCCTGAGTTCCAGGCTGGCCCAGCCTCCGACCGGCTTTCTGAGCTTGGAGAAGTCACATGTCCTCTCTGGGGCAAGTGCTGTAACCCTGGCAGGGTATGATTCTGTTTTCCTTCCTGCCTTCCTACTCTCCAGAGCCAACTTGCCTTTTCCTGGTTCTTCTCCATTCCTGGGGTGCTCTGGGACTGGTGGGGTGAAAAGGAGCCTGGGGGCTGGTTATTGCTTCCTCCGTCCGCCCGTGTGGATGTGATGGATCTTGAGAGGGCTGCCCACACAGGCAGCCCTGACCCTACAAAGCCGTGGGCCTGTGCCGTGGGTCCTGGCAGCTATGGTGGTGAGCACCGGTCTGGGGCAGGGAGAGGCATTGTGAGGCACTTTGGGGACCCTGGTTTGTACAGACGTGGGTCACTTTGGAGAGGATGAGGGCCAAGGACTTCAAGAGCAGGACTGTCAGGTGTCCTTGCTCTCTTCTTCCCCATCCTCACTTTTCCGTTCTGAGTGTCCCCATTCCCTATTCAACACTGATTTCCCCACGCTGAGGTACCACCTTTGGAGGCTCTCTTCACTTCCTGCCTATCGTGCAGAATCATGCTTTGCACAGAAAGGGGTGACAGGGTGTGCCCTCTCTATGGTCGTGCACACTTTCCCCTGAGCATCCTCTCAGAGCCTGTGTGAGCCTCCAGAGGCCCAGGACATGACCCTGTCGGTGTCTGCGTTGTGACTGCACTGCCCTCTCATCCCAGGAGGCCCCCTCTGTCAGGGAGGTATGCCAGCCCCTGTCTCCCAGAGGTGACAGTCTGAGACCATTTCCTCTCTCTGGTTGTCACTCCAAGCTCCAATCGACCAGTGCTGCTGGATTTCAGATTGCAGGAAGCTTTCAGATCATGCTTTATTTTATTCACAATTTGTTATTATTATTATTATTAGTAGTAGTAGTAGTGGTAGCAGAAGTTCCATGAGAAAAAGCTGGTGATGGTGCTGCTTAGCATGCAGTGGTATAAAGTGGAAATGTGTGGCCTTTGATAGCTGGGCATGGGTTTGAATCTTGGCCCTACCATTTGATATGCCCCAAAGCAAACTCTTAGGCCCGTTTCTCTCCCCACCCACTGCTGTATACTCTGCCCTCCCTCGGATCTCCCCATCTCTGTAATGATCACTCTGTCTGCAAATTGCTTAGGCCCCAAACCAGCAAGTCATTGTCATCCCATGTCGAATCCGTTAGCAGATTCTGACAGCTTTACCTTTGAAATGTCCACAGTTGAACCTTGCTCATGACTTTCATCACTGCCACAGTTGTCCACGTTCCTGTTGTCTCGCACGTAAACTGTGGTAATCGCATCCCAGGTGACCTCTACTCGTCATCTGCTACCGTCATACTCTCTTCAGCAGCCAGAGGAGTCCTTTTATAACACAAGTCAGATCATGCCATTCTGAGCAAAACCCCTGGAAGCTTCTCTTCTCATTCAGTGCAAAAGCCAAAGTCGTTACAATGGCCTTCAGGGCTGCCCACTCTGCCCCTCACGTTGCTGGCCTCACTTCCAGCCCCTCGACCCCCTCACTTACCCTGTCCAGACGCGCTGGCTCCTGCTGTTCCCTCAATACATGGAGCAGGGCCTTTGAACTTTCTGCTCCTCCTGCCTGGGGTGAGGATCCCCACATTGCCCTCTGCTTCGTGTATTTAGGACTTTGAATGATACCTTCTCAGTAAGTCAGATCTTTCTCGACCTCACTATCTAGAATCACAGGCATCTTTTGTCCACCGTTTTCTAATCCCTTTACCTTGCCTTATTGGACTTCCTAATGCTGTTGCCACTTGCTTATTGTCTGGCTCCTCGGGGAGAATGAAAACTCCATTGTAGAGAGTCTTTATTTTGTTCATTGTTTATGTTAGTGTCCTGGGGCTGCTGTAAGAAAGTACCAAAAATGGGATGGCTCAAAACTACAGAAATCGATGATCTCACACAGTTGTGGAGGCCGGAAGTCTGACATCAAGGTGTCAGCAGGGCCATGCTCTCTCTGACAGTTCTGGGGGGGAATCCTTCCTTCCTTCTAACTTCTGGTGTTTGTTGGCAATCCTTGGCATCTCTTGACTTGTGGATGCTCAGTCACATGGCCGTCTTCTCGCTGTATGCCTTCACATCACCTTTCCTCTGTGTGTGTCTGTCTCTGGCCACATTTCCCCCTTTTATAGTGAAATGAGTCATATTAGCTTAGGCCCATGCGAATGACTTCATTTTAACTTGATTATCTCTAGAAAGACCCTATTTCTAAATAAGGTCACATTCTGAGGTACTGACGGTTAGCACTTTGATGTATCTTTTTGGGGGAGGATACAATTTAACTCATAACACTGCTGAATCCCTGGCTCCAAACAGATGCTCAAATGAATGTCTGTGGAATGAGTTACTCATATTTACTAGCTGAGTGACCTTGGGCAAGTTATCTAACCTCTCTGAGCCTGCCATATAGTTAGTGCTCCAAAAATGGTAACTGTTATTAATTTTCTGAACTAGTGCATGGGAAATATGATAAATGCCTTGTGTTATTACTATGAGGTTTGATAAAGTAATGTATGAAAAACACCTGACACTTAGTATGTGCTCAATAAATGACAGTTGATTTATTAAGTAAAATTTCCACTGCCTCTGGTGATGGAACATATTTCATTTCCTTGCACCCAAAGAAAGCCCTGCCACTGTGCTCGAGAAAGGTGCATTGTAGTTGATGTTAAAAGATACAGCTGTGTAAAGTTGTAGCTTTTCTGCTGGAGAACCTTTGGCCAAGAGAAGTAGAACAGAATGGGCAAGAAGGAACATGCTTAGGTTTCTGAGAGTAAGAAGCTGTATTGTGTGTCTTACCCAAAAGGATCCCGATCTGTATGTAGGGAGGGCTCTCGGGACTGCCTCAGCTTTGTTCTGTGCAGCCTCTTTATCAGGGACCTTGGTGGAAGTGCTCACATGGCTTATCGATTAAGTTTGCAAATGATAAGAAGCTGGAAACCAAAGTGGGCCTGTTGGATGAAAGACTAAATTATAAATAAGATAAAATAGAACAAGGAGAGATGTTGGGTCCAGGTCATGTATTATATGTGCAAAAAACTGGAAAGATGTGACTTAGTGTGGAGGTTCTCAACCTCTGACACGGATCGGAATCCCCTGTGGAGTTCTGCTTATTTGTTTTTTAAATAGAGACGCCAGGGCTTACCTGAGACCTTCTGAAGCAGACTCTGGTGGTGGTTCTTACTAGGAGCTCAATGGTGACAAACATTGATAACTCCTAGGTTAGCAGGGACAGGTGTGACAAAACTTAGGGATTTTCTGAGGCTATGGGCTGAGGATATATTATTGGGGAGCAAAGTGTCTGGAACATGGGGGTAAAATAGTCCTGGGTTAGTCCTTCTGGAATATGAACTCTGCGTGGGCAGGGATTTCTGACTGTTTTGTTCATTGGTGACTCCTGAGTGCCGTTACATTCCGTGGCATGAGTGGATGCTCAGTAAATGGTTGAATGAATGAATTCAGTTTGGGGAATTTTTCTCTGAAAAGAGAAAGAAAGGTGCATGTCTAGATGTAAGCAACAGGTCTAGAAACTATAATTCAGGAGTTTATAAGTATATAATATATGAGTATGTAACTTATGAAAGTGTATAAATTGGAGAGGTGAAGCTGTCTTGATTAGAGGAGAATTAGGAAGGAGAATGATAACTATTCTTGAATACTTGCTGGATGGTCTCCTGGAAGAGGAATGAGGTGTCTTCTCTATGTCTACCGAGGGTGGACATACTTGAAGGAGTTAGACTTCAAGTGGCTACACTTGGAAGAATTTTCTCTAATGTGCTCAGTGTTTGAAGATGGAAGGGACTGTTTTGTCCATCAGGGGGCCCTTTCTCAGCTTAGGATTCAAGCAGAGGCCAGTTGTCCACCTGTCACGGATGATGGAGACCCATCTTGCATTGTGTAGGCTGTGAAACTGGGTCACCCAGATGAACTAGATCTTGAAGCATCTATGATCCTGACCCGCCAGATGTCTTCTCTAATTTTCCTTTCTCCTATATTTTTATGAAGAAATTGATAGTCCAACCAATGTGGTGACTGATCAAGTGACAGAAGACACGGCGATGGTCTCCTGGGACCCAGTCCAGGCTGTCATAGATAAGTACGTGGTACGCCACATCTCTGCTGACGGGGAGAGCAAGGACATGGCGGTGCCCGGGGAGCAGAGCAGCACCATCCTGACGGGCCTGAAGCCGGGAGAGGCGTACAAAGTCTACGTGTGGGCTGAGAAGGGCAGCCAGGAGAGCAAGAAGGCCGACACCGAGGCCCTCACAGGTAACAGAAGAAAGGGAGCAAAAACGGCGTTCCTCACAGCAGAGAGAAGGTTGATTTTTGAATCAGGAGGCCGATGCCTGCCTAGCATCAGCTCTCTTCTTTGCACGGTTGGTGGAAGGAGTTGCGAAAGCAATGTCGAATTTCATAATTATGAATTTTTTCCTTTTTAACCTCAAACAAAAGAGACCAGCCTTTTTATTTGATACAGAAGGTCATACTATTTGGGTTGGAATTCCATATGCAACTCCCTCAGAGTAGAGGAACGCTTTCTAATTTTCATTTCTTGGACGTGAAAACTCAAAACATTTGGCTGACAGTGGATTTGCATGCTTATCTCAGTCTGCAGTGACTGTATGGGCACTCTGCATACAATCTGGAGCTCTCTCTCAGACCATGGAAATGGTTTGCATCCTGAGTCAACATTCACCAAATGTACGCTTCTGCCTTTAAGCTTTTAGAAACCATGAGGATGCCCAGACTTCACCCAGTCATTCCGCTCAGCTCTGGCCTGCGGTGTCCTGAGACTGCAGGGGGCACATCCTGGACATTCTTTCCGCTTAAGCTCTCCTCTGGCACTGTCCCTGAATTCAGAGATGCCCAATCCTGGAGCCTACTCAAGGTTCCAACCACTTGACAGAAAATTGTAGAAAAGGAGTCACTTATCTGCTGGGCTCTATTCTGGAAGTCACTTAGTGTAGAGCATCTCAGAGGAGCAGCTAATTAGGAATATGGCTTCAGAAGCTTGACTGTCCAAGTTTTAATCCCAGCTCTACCGTTTACTAGCTGAGTGGCTTTGGGCAAGTTACTTCACCTCTGCTCTTCAGATTCTTAGCTGTTAAAAAAAGGCGTCTGAGTGTCATACGAGTTAATTCGTGAAAGTGCCTGACACATAGCAAATGCTGCGTAGGTGATGGTAGTGATTAATTCTTAGCATGTGTCTCAGTCTGCTCGGGCTGCTATAACAAAATACCATCGACTGGGTGGCTCAAACAACAGAAGTTTATTCCTCGCAGTTCTGGAGGCTGGACAGTCCCACGATCTAGGTGCTGGCTGATTCAGTTCCTGGTGAGGACTCTCTTCTTGGCTTGTGGACAGCGCCTTCTTCCTGTACCTTACATGACAAAGAGAGGAAGCCCTGGTCTCTTTTTCTTATGAAGGCACTAATGCCATCATGGGAGCCCCACCCTCATGACCATTGAAACTTAATTACCTTCCGAAGGTCCCACCTCGAAGTAAAATCAAACTGGGGGCTAGGGCTTCAACATATGAATTTTGGGGGAACACAAACATTCGTTCCATAGCAAATGTTAATCAGCATTTAGCCCTTGAATCATTTCGTGGTGCACAGCCTCCTGGGTCCAGGTGGGCCTTACCTCCTCCAGGGGAAGGAGAAGAAATTGAGAGTTAGGATGGTGAGATCTACATTTGTTTGAAGTCAGGGTCAGCCAACTTTCTGTAAGGGGCCAGATAGTAAATATTTTCAGCATTGGGGGCCATACAATCTCTGTTGCAACTACTCAACTCTGCCACTCAGATGAGGAAACAGCCATAGACTGGATGTAAATGAACTGGCATAACTATGTCCCAGTAAAACTTTATTTATAAAAATAGGTGGTGGGTCACACTTGGCCCACGGGTGGTAGATTGCCAACTCCTGGTTTATATTATACATGGCTTTCCATTTATTAGGATTTTGAGTGTTGAAAGAGCTTGTGGGTCAGCCTTTTTAGGACAGTGGAAATTAGAATAGAAAAGTACCTTCCCCTCCCTCAGGCTGGGATGGTGTGAGTAAGCACCCCAGCTTGTGGGGAGCCCCGGGAGTGTGGTATTGCTGGGGGTGTCAGGCAGGAAGCTAGGCTCTGGGTGTACAAAGATAAAAGACACAGTTTGTGCTCATATGGCATTCACGGTCCTCTGGGTAGAGAAAAAGAGTAAAATAGATAAAGTGCGGTGAGTTACTTTCTAGAGCAAATAAATGTTCCTGGAACTATGGGAACCTGAAAAAAGGATACGCACCACAGCCTGGGATGGAGATGGGTCATGGCCACTGTAGGAGGCGGTGACACCTGAACAGAACCTAGAAGGATGAGTGAGTGTTAACAGTGGGAAGAGCATATGCAAAGGCCTAAATTGTGGGAATGTGACATGTTGGTTTTCTGTGATATCTTAATATGCGATTATCTCTTAGTGGTGTTCCTGGTGGACAGGTCTGTGAGAGTGGTGGAGTAGTGAAGGATAGGGCAGGAGCACTAAAGCCAGCTCAGAAGCCTAGGAGCTAAACTGTTTGTCCTTATGTGTCAGCCGTCTGTGATGCATTCCGAACTCTACTCCTCGAGGCAAGTTATCTCCCTCGGCTGTGTGTTCCACCGCGCTGGCCTGGCCACGCTGGGCAAGTGGCAGGTTTGAAATGCAGTTGCTGTCACAGAGAGCTCAGCCTTTTGAGGAGGTGGTTTTTGAAACAGGATAATAAAATCATGCTAATCGTGCACCTGATAATCTTCGATTTTTGACTTTCTAAAGGTTTACAGTTTGAGGAGAAAGTGGTATTTCTTTCCTCAAATGGCATTCGTAATAACAGGGAGCTCATATCTAAGCATTTGCTATGCAATCTCTCATTTACTCTCCACCAAAACCTCTGAGGTAGGTACTGATGTTTCATTCTTTGTAGAGATGAGGAGACCAAGACAAATTATACAGTTTGTCTAAAGTTAGCAACCAGGAAATGGTGGAGCCCAGGTTCTAACCCAGTTTAACTGTGTAGAAACCCAGACAGATTCTACAAGTAGGATTATTTTTGTCAGCCCAGACCTCAAATACCATCAATTTAAAAAGTCTCCTGGTTCTCTGGCCACAGACATGGTGTTTTATATGGAAAGAACTGACAGCTCCTACTCCCAAGACATTTTTCTTCCCAAAGAAAGTATTAGAGCTGATGCAGAGATTTCTTTAAGTATAATCGTTTTCAGGTACAAGGAGTCAGGAACTGAAAGAACTTATTATATAAATCTGGGGTAAAAGAGAAATTTGTATATGAAGACCAATTCTTTTTATCCAAAGGCAACTGTGGGAAAAGTTTATAGAGCTGAGACGTTATACTGGCTTTCTCTGAAAACCCTACTTCTCATTGTATGCTGTTCGCTCATTCTTGGCATTTCAGACCACTTGATTAACCCTTAAGTTGTCCCAATCCTTGGCATATAACAGACCCTGAAATTTGTTGGGGTATCATTTTTGTTGTGTGTGTGCTGGCCTTTCAGGAACCACAGAGTTGGTAAATGCTACACTGTTTCATCTCTCTTAAAGAAATTGACAGTCCAACAAATCTGGTGACCGACCTGGTGACAGAGAACATGGCCACTGTCTCCTGGGACCCGGTGCAGGCCGACATTGACAGGTACATGGTGCGCTACACCTCCGCTGATGGAGACACCAAGGACGTCCCTGTGGGGAAGGAGCAGAGCAGCACCATCCTGACGGGCCTGAGGCCGGGCGTGGAGTACACGGTCCACGTGTGGGCCGAGAAGGGGGACCGGGAGAGCAAGAAGGCCGACACCAAGGCCCCGACAGGTAACGAGAGAAAGATGGTCAATTGGAATTGAATTTTGAACATGTGGATTTGATTGTGACTGGTACCAAAAGATGTGGCGTGAGTTGAGAGACTTTGCAGAGGAAGTCTTAAAGATCCAAGAAAGACAGCAAGCTCCCGTGGTGATCTATCTCCATGAGCTGCCCTTCCCTGACAGTGACGAGCTGCTCATGGAACCACTCAACCCATGGAAGGGAGAAGTAAGGTTGTGCAGTAGCCGTGTTTTTAGCAGACTGAGTGAAGATGTTTATAGGATCTGGTCATCGCAGTGTTTGTGATAATACTTTTAGAATGATTGCCTGTGAAGTAGCCCTTGATAAAATGATAAGTTAGCTGCTCTGAGCACCATGCCAGATGTTTAATTGATGGTTTTTTTTTTATTGAGTTCATAATAGTTTACATCAATGTGAGATTTCAGTTGTACGTTATTTCTTGACTGCCACCACACAAGTGCTCCCTTTCACCCCCTGTGCCCACCCCGCAACCCTGCTTCCCCTGGTAACCACTGAACTGTTTTCTTTGTTTCTGTGTTTGTTCATATTCCACATATGAGTGAAATCATCTGGTGTTTGTCTTTCTCAGTCTGGCTTATTTTGCTTAGCATAATTCCCTCCAGGTCCATCCATGTTGTTGCAAATGGGATGAATTTGTCTTTTTTATAGCTGAGTAGTATTCCATTGTATATATATACCACATCTTTATCCAATCATCAGTTGATGGGCACTTGGATTCTTTCCATGTCTTGGCTGTTGTGAATAATGCTGCAATGAACATAGGGGTACATATGTTACTTTGGATTATTGATTTCAAGTTGTTTGGGTAGATACCCAGTAGTGGGATAGCTGGGTCATACGGTAGTTCTATTTTTAGTTTTTTGAGGAATCTCCATACTGTTTTCCATAGTGGCTGCACCAGTTTGCATTCCCACCAGCAGTGGATGAGGGTTCCCTTTTCTCCACACCCTCTCCAACATTTGTTATTTTTAGTCTTAGCGATTACAGCCATTTTAACGGGTGTTAGGTGGTATCTTAGTGTGGTTTTGATTTGCATTTCCCTGATGATTAGTGATGTTGAACATCTTTTCAGGTGTTTATTGGCCATCTGTATATCTTCTTTGGAAAAGTGTCTGTTCACATCCTCTGCCCATTTTTTGATTGGGCTGTTTGTGTTTTTGTTCTTCAGTTGTGTGAGTTCTTTATATATTATGGAGATTAACCCCTTGTCAGATATATGATTTGCAAATATTTTCTCCCACTTGGTGGGTTGTCTCTTTGTTTTGATCCTAGTTTCTTTTGCCTTGCAGAAGCTCTTTAGTCTGATGAAGTCCCACTTGTTTATTTTTTCTTTTGTTTCCCTTGTCTGAGAAGACATGGTATTCAAAAAGATCCTTTTAAGTTCGATGTCAAAGAGTGTACTACTTATATTTATCTTCCAGGGGTCCTATGGTTTCAGGACTTATCTTCAGGTCTTTGATCCATTTTGAGTTTATTTTTGTGTATGACATGAGATAATGGTCTACTTTCATTCTTTTGCACGTGGCTGTCCAGTTTTTCCAACACTATTTATTGAAGAGACTGTCTTTTCTCCATTGTATGTTCTTGGCACTTTTGTCGAAGATTAGCTGTCTGTATATGTGCGATTTTATTTCTGGGTTTTCAGTTCTGTTCCGTTGATCTGTGTGCCTGTTTTTGTCCCAGTGCCATGCTATTTTGATCACTATGGCTGTGTAGTACATTTTGAAGTCAGGGATTGTGATGCCTCCAGCTTCGTTCTTTTTTCTCAGGATTGCCTTAGCAATTCGGGGTCTTTGGTTGCCATATATGAATTTTAGGATTCTTTGTTCTATTTCCATGAAGAATGTCATTGGGATTCTGATTGGGATTGCATTGAATCTGTAGATTGCTTTGGGTAGTATGGACATTTTAACTATGTTTATTCTTCCAATCCATGTGCATGGAATCTCTTTCCATCTCTTTATGTCATTATAAATTTCTTTCGGTAATGTCTTATAGTTTTCATTGTATCAGTCCTTCACCTCCTTGGTTAAATTTATTCCTAGGTACTTTATTCTTTTAGTTGTCACTGTAAATAGAATTGTATTCTTGAGTTCTCTTTCTGTAAGTTCGTTATTAGAGTATAGAAAAGCAACTGATTTTTGTAAGTTGATTTTGTACCCTGCAACTTTACTGTACTTGTTAATTATTTCTATTAGTTTTCCAGTGGATTCTTTGGGATTTTCTATATATAAGATCATGTCGTCTACAAAGAGTGAGAGTTTCACTTCTTCACCCCCTATTTGGATTCCTTTTATTCCTTTCTCTTGTCCAAATGCTCTGGCCAAAACCTCCAGTACTATGTTGAATAAGAGTGGTGATAGTGGGCATCCTTGTCTTGTTCCTCTTCTCAGGGAGATGGCATTCAGTGTTTCCCCATTGAGTATGATATTGGCTGTGGGCTTGTCTTATATGGCCTTTATTATGTTGAGATAATTTCCTTCTATCCCCATTTTGTTAAGAGTTTTTATCATAAATGATTGTTGGATCTTGTCAAATGCTTTCTCTGCATCTATTGAGATGATCATGTAGTTTTCATTCCTCAATTTGTTGATGTGGTGTATCACGTTGATTGATTTGCAGATGTTGAACCATCCCTGTGCCCCTGGTATGAATTCCACTTGATCATGATGTGTGATCCTTTTGATGTATTACTGTATTTAGGTTGCCAAAATTTTGTTGAGGATTTTTGCATCTATGTTCATCAGCGATATTGGCCTGTAGTTTTCTTTTTTTGTGTTGTCCTTGTCAGGCTTGGTATCAGAGTGATGTTGGCCTCATAGAATGTGTTAGAAAGTGTTCCATCTTCCCTAATTTTTTGGAATAGCTTCAGAAGGATAGGTATTAAATCCTCTCTGAAAGTTTGGTAGAATTCCCTAGGGAAGCCATCTGGTCCTGGGGTTTTATTGTTTGGGATGCTTTTGATTACTGTTTCAATCTCTTTCCTTGTGATTGGTCTATTCAGATTATCTGTTTCTTCTTGATTCAGCTTTGGGAGGTTGTAAGAGTCTAAGAATTTATCCATTTCCTGTAGATTATCCATTTTGTTGGCATATAGTTTTTTGTAGTATTCTCTTATAATCCATTGTATTTCTGTAGTAGCCGTTGTTATTTCTCCTCTTTCATTTCTAATTTTATTTATCCGAGCTTTCTCTCTTTTTTTCTTTGTAAGTCTGGCTAGGGGTTTGTCAATTTTATTTATCTTCTCAAAGAACCAGCTCTTTGTTTCCTTGATCCTTTCTACTGCCTTTTTTGTTTCAATAGCATTTATTTCTGCTCTGATTTTTATTATTTCTCTTCTTCTGCTGAGCTTGGGCTTTGTTTGTTCTTCTTTTTCTAATTCAGTTAGGTGTACTTTGAGATTGCTTATTTGGAATTTTTCCTGTTTGTTAAGGTGTGCCTGTATTGCGATGAATTTCCCTCTTAATATGGATTTTGCTGCATCCTATGTGAGTTGGTATATGTTATCATTTCCATTTGTCTCCAGATATTTTTTTATTTCTCCTTTAATTTCTTCAATGATCCATTATTTGTTCAACAGCATGTTGTTTAGTCTCTACATCTTTGTCCCTTTCTCAGCTTTTTTCTTGTAATTAATTTCTAGCTTTATAGCATTATGATTGGAGAAGATGCTTGTTATTATTTCAATTTTCTTAAATTTATTCAGGCTTGTCTTCTTTCCCAAATATGGTCTATCCTTGAGAATGTTCCATGCACACTTGAGAAGAATGTGTATTCTGCTGTTTTTGGATGGACTGTTCTATATATGTCTATTAAGTCCAACTCGTTTAGCTTTTCATTTAATTCCACTGTTTTCTTATTGATTTTCTGTCTGGATGATCTATCCATTGATGTGAGTGGAGTGTTGAGGGCCCCTACTATTATTGTGTTATTATTAATATCTTCTTTTAGGTTTGTTAATAGTTGATTTATGAACTTTGTTGCTTCTGTGTTGGGTGCATAGATATTTATAAGTGTTATTTCTTCTTGATGGAGTGTCCCTTTGATCTTTAGATACTGCCCCCTTTGTCTCTCTTTACCTGTCTTATCTTGAAGTCTACTTTGTCTGATATAAGTATTGTGACACCTACTTTCTTTTGTTTGCCATTAGCTTGGAGTATTGTCTTCGATCCCTTCACTCTGAGCCTGTGTTTGTCATTGGAGCTGAGATGTGTTTCCTGGAGGCAGCATATTGTTGGGTCTTGTTCTTTAATCTGTGTCTTTTTATTGGAGAATTCAATCCATTTATGTTTAGGGTGATTATTGATCTATGAGAGCTTAATGCTGTCATTTTATCACTCGTTTTCCAGTTCTCCTGCATTTGCTTTGTTCTCGTCCTGTGTGTTTTGATCTATCCATTGAATTATGTAGTTTTTTATGATGTGTTTATTTGTGTTCTCCTTATTTATTATTTGTGCCTCTGTTCTGCTTTTTTGTTTAGTGGTTACCATGAGGTTTGTATTCAGAATCTCATATATAAGATAGTGCAATTTCTGATGCCCTCTTATTTCCTTATTCTGAACCAATTCAGTCTCTTTCCTCTTCCCCTCCTAAGTTGTTTTTCTTACATCTTATTCCATCTTGTGTTGTGAGTTTGTGGTTAAACTGACAAGGTTATCTTTGTTTTTGGTGTTTTTCTTCCCTGTTATCTTTAATGCTATACTTGAGTATTTGCTATCCTATCTGATTCTGTCTACCTGTTTATCTCCTTACTCCATGCTTTGTAACCCCTTCCTCCCTTTTTTTTTTTCAGGCATGAGGGCCTTCTTGAGGATTTCTTGTAGGGGGTGTCTCGTGGCTATGAACTCCCTTAGCTTTTGTTTGTCTGGGAAAGTTTTTATTTCTCCGTCATATCTGAAAGATATTTTTGCTGGATAGAGTATTCTTGGCTGAAAATTTTTGTCTTTCAAAGACTTGAATATGTTGTTCTATTCTCTCCTAGCTTGTAAGGTTTCTGCAGAGAAATCTGCTGAAAGCCTGATGGGGGTTCCTTTGTAGGTTATTTTCTTCTGCCTTGCTGCTCTTAGTATTCTTTCTTTGTCATTCATTTTTGCCAGTTTTACTGTGTGTCTTGCAGTAGGTCTTTTTACATTGACAAATCTAGGAGATCTGGAAGCCTCTTCCACAAAGAATTCCTTCTCTCCCTAGGTTTTGGAAGTTCTCTGCTATTATTTCTTTGAATATGCTCTCTGCTCCATACTCCTTCTCTTCTCCTTCTGGAATACCTATAATTCTTATGTCATATTTCCTAATTGAGTTGGATATTTCTTGGAGACTTTCTTCATTTCTTTTTAGTCTTAGTTCTCTTTCCTCCTCTGTCTGGAGCATTTCAATATGTCTATCCTTGATTATGCTGATACGCTCCTCTATGATGTCTACTCAAGTATTCAGGGAATCTGTGTTTTATTTTATCTCTTCCATTGTGTTGTTCATCTCTAACATTTCTGATTGATTCTTCTTTATAGTTTCAATCTCTTTTGTGAAGTAGCTCCTGAACTCATTGAAGTGTTTCTCTACATCCTCTTTTCTGTCGTTGAGTTTTTTGATATAGCTATTTTGAATTCATTGTCATTTAAATTACATATTTCTGTGTCCTGAGGACTAAATTCTGAGTACTTGTCATTTTCTCTTTGGTCTGGAGATTTGATATAGTGTTTGATATTGCTAGAGGAGGTGGTTCGGTTCTTATGCATCATATTATTTGGTTGCAGTTACCGCCTATCGCCACTGGGTGGGGGTAAAGAGCCGTGTATTCTGAGCCCTCTGTCTTCAGCTGAGATCCCAGGCAGTGGAGCCGTGGGGCAGGTGAGGGGAGGGGCGCTTTGTCCTGCATGCTCTCGGGGCATTCTTGCTCTGTTCTTGCACTCTTCTCTCCTGGGTTGTTGGCTTGATGAGGTCACCCCCCTGCAAAAGCTCTTGCCCTGGTAGAGGCCTTCTCTCTAGGCTGCATGGGCTCTTGGGGGTGCTTGATGTTCCCATGAATGAATGTCCCCTCCCCCATTCCTTCCCTCTTGGAGCCTCCTGTGGTCACAGGTTGCAGTCTTTAGGGGAGGGAGCAAAGTTCTCTTTTACCCCGTTCCAGCTCCTCTGAGGGGGGCTCCAGCCTCTCTGCCCTCCATCGTATGGCTGCGTGTCTCTCTGACATTTTTTGTGTTGTGTTAGCATGTTCTCTGTTGGAGTATGGTTGCCCGTTTTTGTTGTATGTTGGAGGGGAGAGAGTCCTGGGCAAGTTCACTCCACCATGATGCTGACGTCACTCCCCTATTGATGGTTTTGATGTGCCGTAATGCTGTTGAGAAGACATCATTCCTCCCACATTTTAAGGAGTTGAAAGCCAAGAAAGTGTGTCAAGCTTATAATAACTAGTCCTTAGAAATTGAGAACCAGGATTGCTTTTTTCCTTGACTTCCCCAGTGACTCTGGATGGGAATACCATTGCCGTATGCTAAGGCAGCTCAAGAAGCTGAAAATCATGGTAATGGGGTGGTGGGTATCTCTCCTATGGTTTCAAAGCTTAGGCTTTTCCAACATTTTCTTAAAGAAATAGACAGCCCCCAAAACCTGGTGACTGATCGGGTGACAGAGAACACGGCCACCATCTCCTGGGACCCGGTGCAGGCTGACATTGACCGGTACATGGTGCGTTACACCTCTGCTGATGGAGACACCAAGGACGTCCCTGTGAGGAAGGAACAGAACAGCACCATCCTGACGGGCCTGAGGCCGGGCGTGGAGTACAAGGTTCATGTGTGGGCCAAGAAGGGGGACCGGGAGAGCAAGAAGGCTGACACCAAGGCCCCGACAGGTAATGGAGTGTGCATTGTCACTGTGTCACTGTGTCACTGAGTCACTGCTAAGCTCATAGTCTGTCTAGATTGGTTTTCCTTCTCTGACCTTGGCAGAAAGGGAGGTTTTATGGAAGAGCAGGTTGGTATTCTTCCATAGTAAATTGTGGGCCCTTTACTTCCATTTAATGGCTTCTCTTAGAATGCATAGGTCATCTTGTGGTCTCCAAACTTTGGTCTAAAGATTGATGTTATTGTTCGTAGTCCTTTGTTCTCTCTGCCTATGCACCTTCTTTGTTATCATCACACTAAATGCTTCGCCTTGATAAGGAAGAAGCATGAAGAAAGCATAAGTATCAATCATGCTGAGGGAGCCAGACTTGCAGATTGTGGTCCCAAAATGACTTTTTTCCCCTCCTCACCTGTTTAAACCCTTTCTGTTGAACTTGTTTTTCTTTCTGTCCTTTGGATAAACGTTTCAGGCAGAAATAATAACAATGTTTTATTAGCTAAAAATAAGCAAATATGTAGTCACTTTTAGTTCCCAGGATGTATCATTTTAGTAATCGAAATGGCCCACACCTGTGTAATAATGCATACTTCATTTAAAACTCAAGCTTCCCTTCTCCATCAGCTTGGGACATAACTGCCTGTGTGGGAAGTGGGGGTACATGGCTTACCTTGTATTTCCCTTCTCGGACTTGAAGCCTTGTCCTTCCAGCATGCTAACTGCAGTTTCTGACCCATTTATGTTTGGCACAGCTGGGTGGGAGGTAAGGGGTCAAGAGGGAGGTAAGGAGTCAGGGTGAGGAGAAGCAAGGGGTCATGGAAGGTCTTGCTTGACTGTAAGAGTCACAGCTAGCTTGGGCCTGTCATGGGACCTGACAAGTGTTCGAGCTAACAAGTTCCCTCGTGGAACACTTCTGTGGTTCTTCAGAGACACCTCATGTGTCCTCTTCCGCTCGGATCCCTCCCTGAAGTGATTCTGTGGGCAAAGGCCTCTCTCCTACTGGTCTCCTACTTCTCTTCCTCTGCCCACACATCTGGGGGTGCACTCCAGTGCCTTTCTGATGGGGGTCACCTCACTCCTTTAGGTGATCCTCTTTGGACAGCTTCCTAAACAACCCCAGGTGGGCTCTCCTTTGGTGGCACACATCTAGTCCATGGGGAATACGCATGCATCCTTTGTTCATTCCACTGGATGCACGTGTCTTTTGTAATGCTGCAGCTTCTCATTCCTCTGCATCAGAGCCACCAGACGTTTTCTCACCTTTTCAGCATTTTAGGAGTGTGTCAGTCACCAGCCCATGGTCTTCGCCAAGTGTTGGGCAGGGTTTCTCAAACTTGGCTCTATTGATATTTTGGGCTGGATAATTATTGTTGCAGGGTCTGCTTGTGCACTGTAGGATGTTTATCAGGATGCCTGACCTCTACACGTTAGATACCAGTGCCTTCCCATCCCACACTGAATTGTACCAACCAAACATTTCTCCAGACATTGCCAGTCATCCCTGGTTGAGAACCACTGCTCTAGGGTATACAAAACAAGCTCTGTAAGGGATCCCATTGAAACTGCTCATTCGAGGCTTGAGTCTCACCTATGGGACTTTTGCAATGAACCATTTGGAACAAAGAAATGCTATTATTTTCTTGGCGAATACATTTTTGAGTACCTTCTCTGTATGTGGTAGGGTGGAACATAATCTCTTACATTTATAAAATATCAACAAACTGAAAGCCTTAATAGCATATGGTCATTGGGCATTCACTCTGTCCAGGAACTATCATAAGGGGCATGTTGTTAACTCATATAATACCCCAGAGTTTACAGATGAAGATGCTGAGGCCCAGCCAGAGGCAGCTGAGTTGTCCAGGGCCATGGCTCTTCTGACTCTGGGTCCAGTGCTCATTCTACTGTCCTATGATGCCTTCTTGAGGATCCAGGAGTGCAGCTGTGAAAAGAAGGTCTATGTCCATGAAACCACTGAAAACTGACATAGGAGATGGGAAAACCGTAAGAACAGGAAACTGCCTCATCCGAGACAATGTGGCCACAGGCTCTCATTCGGTTAGTGTTTATTGATCATCGTTTGCATTTCAGACATTGACAGCCCCAAAAACCTGGTGACTGACCTGGTGACAGAGAACACAGCTACCGTCTCCTGGGACCCAGTGCAGGCCGACATTGACAGGTACATGGTGCGCTACACCTCCGCTGATGGAGACACCAAGGACGTCCCTGTGGGGAAGGAGCAGAACAGCACCATCCTGACGGGCCTGAGGCCGGGCGTGGAGTACACGGTCCACGTGTGGGCCGAGAAGGGGGACCGGGAGAGCAAGAAGGCCAACACCAAGGCCCCGACAGGTAACGGAGCGTTGTTCTTTGGGAATATAAGCTGTGTCATGCTAAGCCTATGGCTGGTCAAGTTTCTTTTCCTGCTCTGACACTGGGAGAACTGATGATTTATGGAAGATCGGGGTGGTATCCCTTCATAATAGACTGCACACGCAAGCCTTCACGGCCCTTTAACTAGGTTCCTTACAAGTCAGGTCCACATGGCGGTCTCCAAGCTACGATTTTGCCATGATTGGATGGTCATTTCCAGACACTCCTCCTCAGAATGCGTGAACCTTTTGTTGTTGACAGTGTTCAAAGTCTCATTGAGTTTCTGAATAGGGACAGAAAATGAAAATTAAATGTTGTTAGTATTAATAAAAATATGTTGAAAATTCAACTTTAAAAGAGTAGATTTTACATCTACTAGAGCAAGTAGATGTATGTGGTTTGCTTTACTATAAATGAATCGTGATAATTCTGGTTTTGAGGATAAGGATATCTTCTGTGTAATGTCTTATATTATTATGAAAGAGATGTATGGCCATATTTCTGTACAGTGATTTAACCAGCAAACCAGCATTACGAGTAAATCTATGATATGCTGAAGAATATGAACACTGGGTTTTAATTTTTGCTGATTCACTTGACAGTATGTATTGAGCACTTTCCGTTTGCCCTGTTTTCTACTAGGCAGTGGGAACCCAGCAGGAATAGGATGCAGCCCTCTTCCTCTAGGAGCTCACATTTGCCTCTGACTATTAGAATCTTCTTGTATGAATTGGGAGGTCTTCATTGACATGATCCTACAAACAAAGTTCTTAGCTGCTTGTGAGCAGAGACTGTGTCTTCTTCAGCTATCCTCTGCACACTGCCTGGCGCCAGGCTTCATACGTAGTGGGAGTTTGATATATGCTCACTAAATGAATAAAGAGATTGGTTTTGCTAAACTTTTGGTGGAGATAATGGTGCAGATTTTCAGATTTGGGTCAACTGTGCTTTCTCCTTGAGGAGCCAAAGTTTATCTGGGGAGAGAAGACATATATTCATGAAGCAGTTAGAGCATATGAGACAGAAAAACCACAAAACATGCAAGGGTCTCAGCCCAAGCAAAATGGCCATGAGTTTCTGCACTCTTTGGCCTATTATTAGTGCACATTGATCAGCATTTTTCCTTTTAGACATTGACAGCCCCCAAAACCTGGTGACCAACCATGTGACAGAGAACACAGCCGCTGTCTCCTGGGACCCGGTGCAGGCCGTTATTGACAGGTACATGGTGCGCTACACCTCTGCTGATGGAGACACCAGGGAGTTTCCAGTGGGGAAGGAGCAGAGCAGCACCGTCCTGATGGGCCTGAGGCCGGGCGTGGAGTACACGGTCCACGTGTGGGCCGAGAAGGGGGACCGGGAGAGCAAGAAGGCCGACACCAAGGCCCCGACAGGTAACAGGAGGGAGGAGAAAAACAAACTAGGGCCATCAATGTGGGTTTGCTCTTGCTACTGAATTATGACACCGCTGCTTTTTGGGTCTGTGACCTCAGGGACTGTGTACTGTTTTGGGAGAGTTTGCTGTAGAAAATTTCATTCACCTAGAGAAAAAACGAAGCATAGTAATAGATTCAGTACTGAGTGATCCCTTGGCTATCTTAAAACTCTTTTCCAAATCCTCTGTTTTTAACTGCTGTGCCTCTGAGTTATATCAAATTATAGGCAATAAGATAAAACCAATATAGAATTGCTGAAAACACTGGATTAAAGAACTGTTTTGTGGCAAGCTATTTCATGTAGGTTTGACTTAGTAGATGGTGTATAGTTTAAAGGAGCAGTGTTACCCAGAGCAGCTGAAGCTCTGTGTTCACGTCACCAGGTAGCTAATTTTTAATGAGTATCTTCTAAGTGCCAGGCTTGGAATACAGGGGTGAACAAAACAAATATGATTTCTACTCTCTTAAAGTCCAGTGGGAAAGATAGACAACCAATAAGCAAACAAATTTAAAACTGTAAATTATGATAAATTCTCTGAAGAGATGAACATGGGGTAGGTATAGAGAATAACAGGTTAGGGATGTTTCTTAGATGGGGTGAGTAATAGTTAAGATACGCATTGACAGAAACATCCATATAGCAGTTGCTTAAACAAGAAAAAAGTTTATTCCTCGCTTGTGGAATGGTCAGAGTATAAGTGAGCCAGAGCTGATGTGGTAGCTCCGTGGTGCAGGAGATCCAGGCTCCTTCTGTATTGTCCCACAGTCATCCCTTGGGAGTTGCCTTCACCCACGTGGTCATCACTCATCCTCATTCCAGCCAGTGGAAAGCAGCATGGGAAAGGGAAGAGCATGACTGGAGCATTGGACACATCGCTTCTTCCTCCATTCCACTGGCCAGATCCAGACACAGTGCAAGACCTCAGTACAACAGAGGGTGGGAAATGAAGTCTTCAGCTGGATGGCCATGTGCCCAGCTTAAACTTCTTTTATTCTGTCCTGTCCAACCCAGTAGCCACTGGCTACATGTGGCTATTTAAATTTTAATTCATTAAAACTAATGAGAAATATTTCCTCTGTTGGACTAGCCACATTTCAAGTGGTCAATAGCTACATGTGACTAATGGCTACTGTATTGGACAATGAAAATTATAGACTATTTCCATAACTGCAGAGAGCTCTATTGGACAGTGTGATTGTAGAAGAAGGGGAGAATGGACACTGGGGAAAACTAGCCATTTCTGACAGAGGGAAGAGTATGTGTGACGGCTGTAAGCTGGAACAGGACAAGATGGTTGAAGAACTGAAAGGAGGCTGGTGTCCTGGAGCCCAGAGAGTGAGAAAGTGGCATGAGGTGAGATGGGAAGGAGGCAGGGGTCAGATCATACAGGAACATACGGTGCCTAAAAGAGGAAGCATGTTAGATTCATTAGAAGAGTGATGTGACGCGGTATTCATTTTAAAAAGATTATTCAGGCTGCAGTGAGGAGAATAAGTGGAAGAGATGACAAGGGTGGAAGTGGGAAGATTAGTAAAGAGGGTATTATAAAAGTCTGGGTCAGAGATGATGATGATTTGGACCAGTGTGATGGCAGTTTGTTAGTGTCATTGAGTTGATTCCGACTCCCAGTGACCCTGTGTACAGCAGAGAGGAACCCTGCCCAGTCTTTTTGCATCATCCTCTCACCTTTCTGTGCTTTATCAGACAATGCTCTGCTGCAGTTTGCAGGGTTTTCATGGCCAATTTTTTCAGAAAATGGTGGCCAGGTCTTCTTCCTAGTCTGTCTTAGTCTGTGAGCTGTACTGAAGCCTGTCCACTATGGGTGACCCTCCTGGTATTTGAAATACCAGTGCCATAGCTTTCAGAAACATGCAGCCACCACAATATGACAGACAGGTTGTGTGGTTTCCAGATTGGGAAACAAACCCGGGCTGTGGTGGCAAGGGCATCAAATCTTAACCACTAAATAACCAATGATGAAGGCAGGGATAGAGAAAAGGAGATATATATTTTGGAGGTATAAATGACAATGTTTGTTGTTGGATGAGATATGGGGCTGGAAGAAAATGAGGAATCAAGTATGCTCTGGGTTTCTGACTCGAGCAACGTGAAAAATTGGGGCATCATTTTCTGAGAGATGAATAGGTTTGGGGAGGAACATTAAGACTTATATTTAAGTTCAAGATACTTGTGAGATTCCTTGGTGAATTGAGTGTGTGAGTCCATAAATATTTGTTGAGTGTCTAATACATGCTAGGCACTGTGGTGGATATGCAGTTGAAGGATCAAGTCAGAGGCTCAGAATTATACATACTGGGGACTCATGAGCATCTAGTTGGTATTCAAAGCTGCGGACATGGGTGAGATCACCTAGGGAGAAGTGCAGAGAGAGAGGAAGAGAGGGACCCTTGGTGCCCCTACATTTACAGGTTGTTGACGAGGGAGACTGATGAGGAGTCAGAGAGTTAGGAGAAAACCACAGGTGTGTGCAGTCATGGAAGCCTAGAGCTGAGAGTGTTTCAAGATGGAGGGAGTACATCAGCTCGGCCAAATGCTGCTCAAAAAGCCAGTAAGACGAGGAGGGTGAAAGTCCATTGGATTCGGCAACATGTCAGTTGTTGGTGACCCAGACTGGCAGTCTCAGTGGTGCAGTGTAGAAAAATGCCAACTTCTTTGAATTGAGAAGTGAATGGGAGGTGAGAAGTGAAGTTCAGGTATGCAGACAGTTCTCTTGAGAAGTCTGCCAGTTAAGGGGTGCAGAGGGATGGGAGATCCTAGAGCTGCCTTGTCTGGGAATGATGGTAGAGGAGAAGAGACTGATGGTGCGGGAGAGAGAGAGTAGCTGAAAAGGAGCAAAGTCCTTGAGAAGGTGGGAGGGTTCAAACTTCAGGGCGCAGAGGGTCTAGTCTTGGTTTTAACACAAGAAAACGGTGGCACCTTGGACAAGTCTTTCATTCTTTGGGCCTCCATTCTCCTCCCCTTTTATAAGACAAGAAAGTTTGAAGATAAGACTTCTTGGCTCTCAAATTATGTGAAACAAAATAACTAGATACCATGGGGATAACAAAAGAGGTTGTTTAAACAGTAGTTGGGGTGGTTTATTTTGTTGCTCTGGAGATTTTTATTGTTATTTTTGTGGGAACTAGATGGACAGAAAATTTCCGTATTAATAAATTTGGAGATATAGTTCCTTCCAGTTTTAATATCCAGGAGTTTGTTTCCCTGGAAAATGGAAACCAGAGACCTTTCACTCCTGTTTCAAATGGAGCTGTATCACTATTAAAGATAACTTGAATGGGGAGCCGGTGATGGAGGGCTGGGATAGCCTCCCTTGGCTCTAAAATTCAGCCTTTTCTTTTTCAAAAGAAATTGACAGCCCCCAAAACCTGGTGACCAACCAGGTGACGGAGAACACAGCTACTGTCTCCTGGGACCCAGTGCAGGCCGTCATTGACAGGTACATGGTGCGCTACACCTCCGCTGATGGAGACACCAAGGACATCCCTGTGGGGAAGGAGCAGAGCAGCACCATCCTGACGGGCCTGAGGCCGGGCGTGGAGTACACGGTCCACGTGTGGGCCGAGAAGGGGGACCGGGAGAGCAAGAAGGCCGACACCAAGGCCCCGACAGGTAACGAGAGAAAGATGGTCAATTGGAATTGAATTTTGAGCGTGTGGATTTGATTGTGACTGGTACCAAAAGATGTGGCGTGAGTTGAGAGACTTTGCAAAGGAAGGCTTAAAGATCCAAGAAAGACAGCAAGCTCCGGTGGTGATCTCCATGAGCCGCCCTTCCCTGACAGTGACGAGCTGCTCATGGAACCACTCAACCCATGGAAGGGAGAAGTAAGGTTGTGCAGTAGCCGTGTTTTTAGCAGACTCAGCGAAGATGTTTATAGGATCTGGTCATTGCAGTGTTTGTGATAATACTTTTAGAATCATTGCCCGTGGAGTAGCCCTTGATAAAATGATAAGTTAGCTGCTCTGAGCACCATGGCAGATGTTTAATTGATGGTTTTGATGTGTCATAATGTTGCAAAGAAGACATTGTTCCTCCCAAATTTTAGGGAGCCGGAAGTCAAGAAAGTGTGTCAACCTTATAACTAGTCCCTAGAGATTGAGAACCAGGGTTACTTTCTTCCTCGACTTCCACCAGCGACTCTGGATGGCAACACCATTGCCGTGTGCTAAGAGAGCTCTAGAAGATGAAAATCGTGGCGATGGGGTGGTGGATATCTCTTCCATGGCTTCAAAGCTTAGACTTTTCCAACATTTTCTTAAAGACATTGACAGCCCCAAAAACCTGGTGACTGATCGGGTGACAGAGAACACGGCCACCATCTCCTGGGACCCGGTACAGGCCGACATTGACAGATACGTGGTGCGCTACACCTCTGCTGATGGAGACGCCAGGGAGGTCCCTGTGGGGAAGGAGCAGAGCAGCACCGTCCTGACGGGCCTGAGGCCGGGCGTGGAGTACACGGTCCACGTGTGGGCCGAGAAGGGGGACCGGGAGAGCAAGAAGGCTGACACCAAGGCCCTGCCAGGTACTGTGAGGGGCTGGGACAGGGAACTCTTCACATCTGTCAGGACAGAATCTTCCTCCATAACCAGAAGTGGGGAGGGGAGCAGGGAAGGCAGTTGTTTCACTGCAGGTATTCTTCAAAGTGCTTCTCTTTTTACCTCTTTGAGGTAATACGTTGCCATGACAGTTCAGATTAAGATGAAAGAGTGTAGAAAAAGCCGTGTGAAAGTAAACCTGTGGGACCTTTCAAGACTGTTGTGCAAAAGGTGGCCTCCCTTCCACCCCCTCCACCCAGCCCAGCTCCCAGGCTCCCCATCCTGGATATGAGAACCTGGGTGGGCCTCAGCTCCAGGTCGGAGGAGAGGCCAGGAGCCTCTTCTGTTTCCATCTTCCAGATTGGGGGCAATGATGGAGCATCTTTCTCCTCTCACTGTCCCTCTCCGCTTGGTGGTCAGCTGGCCCTGGACTGCTTGTGTTTTATGTGAATGATGGGGCCTCTGGTCTCACTGAGCATCATGGAAATCAGGCCTCAGAAGGATCTGAGAAGAGCACTGTGCCCACCCTGAGGTCCATGGGCCTGTTTAGACAGTCTGGGCAAGCACTTGTTGTCCCCTTTGAGGCCATATATATACCATGTGTGGCCACTGGAGTTAGAGGTGCCTTGAGTTTCTTTGTTATTTTTATTAGTTACAGTTAGCAGAAATTTTTAATTAAAAAGGTGATATATGCTTATAGTAGAAATTTTCGAACTAAACAAAGATGTGTAGAAAGAAAAATGTTTCCACATCTCAGACTCCCTAATACCCAGTGCTGCCCTTCAGAGGCAACGAGCATCTTCCTCCCTCCTTCTCCCCTCTCTCCCTCCCCCCACTTCTCCTCCCTCCTTCCTTCTCTCCTCCCCTCCCCCCTTCCTCCTCATCTCCCCTTCCCTTCTCTCTTTCCTCCCTCCCTCCTTCCTTCTTCCACCCCTTTTTCTCTCTCTCTCCCTCCCTCCCTTGCGCCTTTCTTCCTCTCTTCCTTCTTTTTGTTCTCTCTGCTACACTTTCCTCATTTTTAAGGAAAACGTTATCATCTTTCTACTTCATAGAAATGTGTGAGTAACTAAGACAGACATCTCAAGTCCATAACTAGGGGGTGGGTGGGCAAAGAGGTAGCAGAAAGCAGCTTAAGATACTTAAGTAGTTTAGGTTTTGCTTTGATTTTGAAAGCAGGAAATTCAGTTTTTCCATAGGATGGATAGAATAGATCCATACCAGATGTTGTGCTTTAGAAAGTCAAACCAAGCTGATATTACAGAAACGCACAATTTGTCAAAACACCCTCGTTCAAAATAACAGCTGCCTGTTTTCTATTAAAATAGTGCAATTCAGTCCTCAGCTGAAATGCTACTGGGTAGGAAATAGCCTAGAGACATCTTTTTTGGGAACTTCTAAATTAAAATCACCTTCTACGATAATGATTTTTCAAAATGGAAATTTCCATTCATATCTTATTTGGTTAAAAAAAATGAGCTGTCTGACCAATTATTATGGTGTCGACTAGAACTTTTGCTGAGCTTTGGTTTTCCTGGTCTCCAGCGCACATACAGATCCACGCATTCCCTCTGGTGTTAGAGTGGGAAAGTGCATAGGAATCAGAAGAAAAGGTCTCTGCTCTTGCTACATCTCTTCTTCCCTTTCTTTCTTTCTTTCTCTCCTCCTTTATACAAGCTCTCCCCCTCTTCTTTCTGTACAGAGTATGCGTTTAAGGCCACATGCTTACATATATAAGAAATAGGACTTTATATTTCTATATCAACTTAATTTCTATCATAAGCCCCCACCTCTGCTTGTTGGTTAGAAACCTCAGGAAATTTAGGGTCATGCTCCTTCCCAAGGGCTCTGTGTAAAGTCTTGGGTAGTTTCCCAGTGCCAGGCATGGGGGTGCCCATGGCACCTTCCAGGTAGATGTTTGCTGAGGTACCCTGGTTTCTGTGTGCAGGGCCCTTTCAGATCTGCGGCTCCCCCATCCTTCCACGCCACTTTGGGAGCTGTGCCATCTCTGAGAATCTGTCTGCTAATCTAGGTTGCTCGCACCCACCACTCTCTGGGAATCTGCTGGGGAATGGGGGCCCAGGTTCACTCCCTCGGACCCACCCAAGCCCCTGTTCCTTAATCCTCTTGTCCACAATGGGTCTATACTTTTGGAAACAAAAATCATAAAGCATTGGTAGCAAGGAAGAACAGAGCCTGCTACCTGCTTGAAGGGAGGAAGAGAAATGGAGGAGGAGAAATGGGAGGTTAGGTAGGGAGAAAGGATACGTTAGCACTTCAGAGTTACCGCGCCTCAGCTGTGCCTTAGTAATAACAGTTACCTGACTTTTGATATACAGACATCGACCCTCCCAAAAACCTTCGTTCGTCTGCTGTAACACAGTCTGGTGGGGTATTGACCTGGACACCCCCCACTGCTCAGATTGATGGCTACATTCTGACCTACCAGTTCCCAGATGGCGCTGTTAAGGTACTGGATCCTCCTTGTCTTCTCTGTTGGTGTCCATGCCCAGCCTCTGTATGAAGCAACTGACTTGGGTGAACCAGCTTGATTGCTGGTCTCATGACAACCTGCTGATAAATGAGTTGATCCTTATTGATCACCCGTTGTGTGCAAGGGACAGTGCTAAACATAGTCACGTGTGAACACGTGGTCTCATCTTATAGGTCTAACTTTTGTGCCTGCTTTCTAGCTAACCACTGCTTATTTGCTGGCCACACATCTGCCCCGTATTATTTTGTTTGTTTATCTTCCTTAATAAACGTTAGCTCTATGAGGACAGGGAACTTTTGTCAGTTTTGTTTATCATTTAGTGCTTAGAACCTAGCACATGGTAGGTGCTTAATAAATATTTATTGAATGAATTGATTAACTGTTATTTCAAGGGTGAGACCTCACACGTAGAATCTGAAGGCCAGGGTGTTTTTGAAAATTGTCCCAATGGAAAATTATTATTCTCTCTCCTTGGCAAGGAAGAAAGAAGGGAGGAAGGAAGAAAGGAAGGGCACGTTGATTTATTCGTTATCTCAGTTAGTGCTTAGGACAGCCCTGCTAGGAAAGTCAGTCCTGTGTTTGTAGAGGAAGTAAGACAAGTTCAGAAGGAAGTTTATTGAAAAACCAACTATCTCCCTGGGTCACAGATAGCAATGGCCAGATTCACCTCCCCTATTAACTTCTTAGCCTAGCCTTGCCTGCCTCTTGCTTCCAGCAGAGGTCCCCAGGGTGGTGCCTGGTGCTGGCTCCCAGCAGTGCTGAGTCTCTGTGGCCTGGCCCACCAGAGCAGCGGCTGGGACCACTAGGCTTCTGGGTTGCCACTGCGCCCTCAAAGAGACAAAACACTGTGCTCTCAGAGAGCTTCTGACGTTAGCTCCAGGAGATTCTATTAACCACCTAGGGTTCTTGGGGTGATCAGCCGAGTGACTATCCACTGTCTCCTTTGTTTGGTAGGAGGTGCAGCTTGGACGAGGGGACCAGAGGTTTGAGTTGCAAGGCCTTGAGCAGGGCGTCGCCTATCCTGTCTCCTTGGTTGCCTTTAAAGGTGATCGTCGGAGCAGGAATGTATCCACCATTCTTTCCACAGGTAATGTGGACTTCTGCACTCTGAACGAGAATGCAGTTGAGAGGACCAACATCGGAGGGGCCAGAAAAAAGGGTCCAGGGAGGAGCAAGTGGCTACAGAGTCATGGATCTCTCTAGGCATAGGGAAATGGAAATGGGGTTATGGGCTCAAAAGAAATCCATCCCAGGGTAGGGAGACTACAGAGGGGAGTGAAATGGGGTGTTATTTTGGTGGGAGGCAGTTGGGTCAGAGAGGAAGTGTTGTGAACTTGACCTTATTTCTAGTACATTTGGAGGGTTTGATGAGAGCAGAGTGTGGGAGAAAAGTAAGATGTGAGTGAAGACTGGAAGGAGCAAAATAGTAGGAGATTATGGAATAATTTCTACACAAATTGTCTTAAAATAGGGGAATAACCTCACTCCTCTTCTGTGGCCTTCTCCTAACAATGCTGCCCCTGTGCTTGGCTCCCAGTTGGTGCCCGTTTTCCACACCCTTCGGACTGCAGTCAAGTTCAACAGAACAGCAACGTTGCCAGTGGTGTATACACCATCTACCTGCACGGTGACGCCAGCCGGCCCCTGCAGGTGTACTGTGACATGGACACGGATGGCGGCGGCTGGATTGTGAGTCACATGGAGCCCCACGGAGCTCCGGCAGTGCCTTGTTTCTCAACCCAGGGAGCTTTGTTCCTTCTTCGTCCATAGGAAAGAGGAGCTTGGGTGGCTTGTAGCTGTTTTTAGAGACCCCACTGTAAGAATCGAGCCTGAAGTACTTTACACCTTGGGTAGAGCAGGCTTGATTAATCCAAGGCTGATGATTGTGAAGGGTTTGTTGCTGTCTAATAATGTCCTATATGTGTGTATTACCTACATTTCACTCTCTTCAAAGCACTCTCATAAGCATGACTCTCACACGAAAGCTTTAGAATAAGTGAGAGAGATTATTGTTCCTATTTTATAGACAGGTAAATTGAGGCCCACAAGAGGTGCTTTGGCTAGGTCACATGAATTAATGACAAAGTTGAGACCACATTTCAGGACTTCAGCCTCCTAGATCGTTGTTCTTGCCATTGGGTCATCTCAGGCCATCCAAGATGGAAACACTTGACCTCTTTGGGGGCTCAGTGCTCTGAATTGGAGCCTGTTGTCCAGGTTCTGCATCCTGGCTCCATTGTACGGAAACAAGAGCTTTGGAACTTTGATTTGAAAGGCTAAAGCCTGAAAGAGGGAACCTTGGCAATGTTCTGATGGTCCTCTTCTGTGTGGAGGTTTTATTCTCTTGGGCTATTGTCTGCTTAAACCATGCGGCACCTTCTTTGATTGCATCAGCCCGATCCAATTATATGATGAGCCGCCTTTGAGGATTGCAATCTAATCCTTCTATCTCCCCCACCCACTTCTTCCTGTGCCTGAACAGACAGAGGCTCACTGCCCCAAACCAGCATGCAGCCTTACCCGCTGTGTACCCATAACTCACGGTGGGAAGGAAAAAGCATGATCTCATAGTGCTCAAGCTGTGTTCATTGACGCATTTGCTCAGGGGCCTGGGAAACCAAAGACACTTGAGCAGCCACGGATAAAATGATACTGTCTGATAAGCAGCAATGACGAAAACTTATTATCCACACAGCTGCATCTGATGGCTGAAGGGCAGTATTGGATTGGATGGGGGAGATTCCCAATTGATTTATGAAAATAATGGAGCAGAATGTAGCACGGGAGGTCTTCCACCTGACCAGACCCATAGGGATGTACCTGCTGCTTTGCATCAGCTCCATTGTAACTCTAAGCATTCTGGCTTGAAGCCAGTTCCTTGCCTTTGTACCCATAATTGACCACTGCCAGCATCTTTGTACCGTCTATTGTGGCCTTTTTGAAAGTCAACCTTGCACAGGAAAGGAGACATTTGTCTAGAGCGATCTTTGGAAAACAACCTGCCAGTCTACCTGCCTGGGAATACCCATGATTTATTTCACAAATATTTATTGAGTGCCTGCTATGTGTCCCGCACTCTTTTATATATTCAAGAACCAGCAGTGAACCAAACAAAATCCCTGCTGTCCAGGAGCTTGCCTTCTCCATCCCTCCCATGCAAATGCCCCTGACTAGAACACAGAGGTCAGTTCCAGAATAAAAAACGTCACCCTCGTTCTAACCAATCCTGGTCCCCGACCCCATGCCACGTCTTGTTTCCTGACCCCGACTCCTGAAGGAATACATGAACTGAGATTCTGTAGGATTCTCCTCAAAGCCACCACCCTCCGGAAACCATGTGGAGTCCTGAAAACATCTCCAAATCTTTTACAGACAGTTTCTGTGTTTTTTGGGTTCTACAGTCTTTTGTCACGGAAAGATGACCTTAGTATATTGCTCTTTTTTGAACTGAGCTTGTAAAATCCTTTTAAGGAAGTTCTTCTCCATCCCAGGCAGCAGGAGACCAATTTCATTAACAGGCCAGAAGAACTCTGCCCGGAGGCAACTGAGGCCGTGGGGGGAGGCTGGAAGAAGACATCAGAGGACACGTAAATGTCTCAGATATTTCCATCTTTGTTTCCCATCTTGCGTGTCTTAAGGACCATATTAGAGGCTCTCCAGACATTTGAAGAAGATTTTCAATTTTTTCTCCCGATTTAGTCATTCAGGACATTGAGTGAGTTCTAGAATGCAACAACAGTTCTGGAGCGTAGAACTAGGCTGAAAGATATTTTCTTCTTCTTGAGACTTATTTGCTAAGGGGCTTTTGTTATCCAAAATAGTTCATCATAAGATGTTTCCACCTTGTAGAGTGGAAACGGACTAGATTCTGAATGAGTTGATTAAGACTGCCTGATCAAGATGTTCAAATGATCCCTGGTGGTTAGTTCACTTAGAATCTGATATAATAAAATGCAAACTAACATTTATTGAGATATAATAATAACTTATTATATCTGTATGTGCCAGACTCTGGCCTCAATACATTATGATTTATTATGATTAGTGACCTTGCTGAAGCCTCGATTTAAGAGCATGACAAATGGGCTATTAACTAAATCCTGATCTAATAGTTTAGAGAAGTGAGGCTTGTCACGGTTAACTAACTTGCCCAAGGACAGAGCTGGTAAGTGTAGAGCTGGGTCTAAACAGTGATGCGAAGAGCATCAGCACCATTTTTTGGAGTTTCCCTGGTCAAGTTGAAACATTATTTAAAAAAAAAATCAGGCAGAAAGCTCCTCTCACGCTTCGACACTATGTTCATTGATTAGAGATGGAGACCAAACGCCTTGGTAATGTGTCTGTCCTAGGACGGCAGGATTGGATTTGAGCCTGACCTCGTATCGTAACTAATTACGTAGTGGAAAAGTAATTTGATGCGACGTGTATGGAGCTGAACATTGGTGCCACATCCATGCTAGGATTCCACTGTCCATGATACAGGAAGAGTCCCAGGGAAGGGACTGGAACAGCCGCCATGCTAAGAATTTAGCAGTTCGTCTCAGAATCTTAAGAAATGCTTTTTGGAAAATAGACTCAGCAGAGCTGGTATTTTCACATTTTCTGACGGAAAGATGAGATCACTGTTTTCTCCTTGCATCAGCCACTAAATAATTAGCTGTCTGACTCTGGCTGATTTCTTTACTGAACCTTCACATCTGTAAAATGGCATCATATATGCCTACCCTGGAGCCAGCACTTAACGAATGCTCAATAAACTATTATATAAGTGAATAAATGAATAAGGAAATGAAGGAAGCCACGAGAGGAATAGGACATCTCTAAAAATGGACACTTGAGAAAAGGGGAAAGGGAACAACAGTATAAATGCAGTGTCATTGTTTGCCGTGGTCCTTCCAAAGGTCCGTTCAGCAGCTCTTTTCCATTATGGAACATCTTTAATGTACCATCTCATTTAGTCCTCCCAGCACCTCTGAGTTAGACACTTCCTTCCTGCTTCTAACCCTGTTTGACTGGGAGCTGACTGAGGCTGAGGAATAGAAACGGCTGAGGAGGCCGTAGCCTGACTCTCAGAGCCCGGGCCTCTCCCTTGCCCATTGATGCCTCTGTTCGGCGCTTCTGGGCCAGCAAACGTGGATGGGTGGTGCTTTGGAAAAAGTGAGATGTGAGCGCCCTTGCAGAGCTCTCACACTGTCGCTCTCTCCTCCCTCCCTGTCTCTTCCCAGGGAAAAATGTAAAGAATGCACAAATATTAGGAGGTTTACCTTACCAAATTCAAGATAATGTGTTTTACTTCAAGGCGCATGCTGTGGTGCAGGGTGGAAAGGAGGGAGATGGGATTTTGTGTTGGGGCTTCTGTATTTGAATGAATATGAAGGAAAGTAAGTAGAAAGATGCAGTTCCAGCTTTCTAGAATTCCAGGATCGTCACTCAGTTAGCTAGGATGGCATGTCGCTTGGCTCTCAAGGTCATGAGGAATTATATGTAGTATCAGTCCCAATAGTACATATAGTTGTGTTTAGCTTTTAGGGACTTCATGTAAAAGAATCTTATTTCTCTGACTGGAACTTCCTTCTCCGAATAGAGGGGGTTTGGAAATGAAAGCAGCCCATGCTCTCATGAAATAGTCCCCAGCTGTCTCCAGTTTCTCACTTTTTACTCACTCTTCAACCATTCCAGTTTGGCTTCTGCCCTCATCTCTCGCTAACACAGCCTTTGTTAAAGTCACCAGTGATTCTGTGTCACTAAATTCTATGGACAGTTTAGGCCTCATGTTGACCTCTCTTCAGCACTTGACCCTGTTGACCACACCTTTTTCTTTGTGGCCTTTGTGATTCCACATTTTCTTTGTTGTCCTTCTTCATCTCTAGTGGCTGTTCTCTCTCCTTAATGTACTCATCTTTCTCCCTGGGGCTGTGATACATTGGGGGTCTTCAAGGCTTGATTCTAGGCCATTTTCTCTTTTCAGTTCCTATTTTCTTCCTAGATGGCCTCATCTTTCCAATGGCTTCATTTGACTCTCTATGTCCCAGTGGTTCTCTGTATTAGTTAGGCTAAAATGGGCTGCATTGTGGTAACAAACCAACCCCAAATGCCAGTGATTTAACATGGAGGAGTCAGGCTGGCCTGGTGGCATAGTGGTTAAGTTTGCGCACTCTGCTTTGGTGACCCAGGGTTCATGGGTTCAGATCCTGGGTACAGACCTACATATCGCTCATGAAGCCATGCTGTGGTGGCGTCCCACATAGAAGAGCTAGAGGGACTTACAACTAGGATATACAACTATGCACTGGGGCTTTGGGGAGGAAAAAAAAAGAAGATTGGCAACAGGTTTTAGCTCAGGGGCAACCTTTAAAAAAAAAAAAGTTTTTTTTCTCACGTGTGCAAAGTCTTCTGTGGGTTTGGCCGTCACTTCTAAGTGGTGACTCAGGAATTCAGGCTGATTCCAACTTATGGCTCTGTCCTGTCAACATGTGGCTTTCGCTGAGGCACTGTGGCACGTGGCACTGGAAGAGAGGGCACCCCTCCCCCTCCAGTGCTCTCACTTACAATCCTTTGGCTAGAATGAGTCACATGGCTTATTGCACATTAACTGCAAGAGATGTTGAAAAAGGCTATGTTCCTGTGTTCCTGGGGAGAGGAGAGTGAAATGGGACTTGGAGAACACCTGGCATCATCTAAGACCCACTCTCACCTTGGTTAGTCTAGCCTAGCTCTCTCTAGCCCTTACAGTCAACTGCTCCCATGGCATCTTCATTTACCAAGATACCTCAGAAGTGACTCACACTTACCATGTCCCCAGTGAGCCTGTGATGCACTCATTAAACCTGTCCTCTCTCAGAGCCCTGCTCTCAGTGAAGAGCCGTCCAGAACTGCAAGCCAAGACCACAAGAATCATTCTTAACTTCCTCCTGTCTTTCAGTTTCACTTTCAATCTATTACCACATCTGTCAATTTTACCTTCTATCCACTTCTCTCTACTTTTAAAGCAGCCCCCCGTCCAACCTACCATCCTCTTTCACTCAGTCACATCTTCAGGTGTGTCAGAGTGAAATGTCCCTCTCCCTTTGCAGGTCTTCCAGAGGCGGAACACTGGGCAGTTGGATTTCTTCAAGCGCTGGCGGGCCTACGTGGAAGGCTTTGGGGACCCCATGAAGGAATTCTGGCTTGGTATGATCTCCGAGAATCCGGGAGGGCTGGGTTGTGGAGAGGTGATTTCCCCCTTGAAAAACTGGTCAGGCAGCTTGAGGAAGCTCACCACATTCAGGAAGAGGTCCAAGTGACAGGGACACTCTGAGGAACCTGTCGACCAGGGTGTTGGTGGGAAGGTTCTTATGTGCTCTGGGCTTCTGAAAAGATGGAACTGTCACCGGTGGTCTTTATGCTGTATCTAAGCCCCATAGGATCTGCCTGGAGCCTGAACTTCTTAGAAACCACAGGAGAAGAAAAATGGTTGATTGATGGAGATGCTGGGCCACTATTGGGAGGTCATACTAGTAGTCCCTGGAATTCTGCTGGTTCTGCCAGTCATTATGGGCATCAGTTTTTCCCTTTTCCTTCTCTATTCTGGAGCAGATTTTCATAGTGTGTGAAGTAACAAAAAGCATCAATTGGGAAATGAAGAATTAAAAAATTGTAATAGAATAGATAGATGTTTATGGTTTGCTTGGTCCAAAATCCCTTAAGAGACCTTGATAAAGAGAACTGCTAATGCTTTAGAGAGATGGAGTCAATGGGGGTAGCTTCATCCCGGGATTACTCCCCACTGCTCCCTCCTAGAGGACGAGGTTTCCATACTCGTTAGCATGACTGTGCAAAAGAGATAATAGGACGAGGGAATGAGCCCCTAAAAGAGAAAGTGTGTGGAAGGCCCCCATTCACAGCAGAGGAAAAGGCTAAGGTGACTTTTGGTGCTGAAAGTCTCAGATGCCAATGGTGAGTGCTCACACACATTGATTGATTGGTTATTAGAATTCCATCCCTTCTTTTTAGGACTTGACAAGCTACACAATCTCACCACTGGCACTCCTACCCGGTATGAGGTGAGAGTGGACTTACAGACTGCCAATGAGTCTGCCTATGCCATATATGATTTCTTCCAAGTGGCTTCCAGCAAGGAGCGGTTCAAGCTCACAGTTGGGAAATACAGAGGCACAGCAGGTGAGAAGTAACATTTCCTTACAGCTGGGGTCTCTTGCTCTCTGGGTGTCTAAGCATTGGTTTGCCACATGCCATGGATCTGGGTGATGGAATATTGTTCTGCGAAGGTGAATTGTCCTCACAATTGAGACCCTGCTCCCTGCGGGGGGGGGGGGGGGGGGGGAAACAGAGTCATTCAAGCAATCCTTCACCGTCATAAAATTGGAACTTTTGTACATTTTACATCGATCCCCCTCCTCTTATACTTCCCAGATTCAGGCTGTTGCACATTAGCTGAGAAACCCACATTCTGAATGATTTCATGGTGCCTGCCCACCTTTCGTTTGGCTTTAGCAGTGTGGCTACCATCCTTGCACAGCAGTGTGTGTTGTGTCATTATTAAAATATTTTGTGGTACTTTGCCATGAATAAAGACAGAAAAATGAAAGTGGTGATTCAAACAATTAGAAGTATAGGTCTCGTTAACTTCATACAAATGTGACAACACAGGAATTAGCGGTTCCGTGGAAAGCAGGGCCTCGATTAGCTGCTCACTGGATTTAAGCCAGTTGATTGTGTGTTCAGTTGTGAAGGAAAAGAACAAAATTAAGCAACGTGGCAGAAAAGCTGGGATTATACCATTGAGTATTTAAGAGGGGAAGGGTGGTTATTGTTTTAATACTACATTTTAAACCTATATTTACATTTTTTAAAACCCTAACAAATAAGTCTGTTGTTTGACTTTGCATGTTTTTGACTTTGGTGTAACTATGTAGGAATGTGTTTCCAGCCAAAATGACTGACAGTATAAGACATGGTCTCTCCCCTTAGACTCAAGCATGAATAGATAAGTAATAATATAAGGCAACTTTTGCAGAGAGTCAGATAAATGGTAAGGAGAATAAAGAATGACAGGAGTGTGGAGAAGGTGGGCACACTGAGGACTGGGGCCAACGAAGGGAGCTTCCTTCAGGAAGCTGGAGTTGGGTCTGAAAGGGTAGAACTTGGATGACGGGAAAGGAAGGGGCTCCCCAGGCCTGGGGGAGTTCGGGGGGCTGGGGAGCAAGGACTGAGCTCAGGCAAGGAAATTGGGGTGCACTCTTGAAGCCTTGCAGGCCTTCTCAAAATTGTCTGCTCAAGGACTCTGAACAGCATAAAGCTGCGAACAGACACCATGATCTAAAGTGGCCAACTGCTAATGCAAATTTTTTCAGGTCTTATAATTTAATTTTTAGAAAAATCACATGAAGTTTGCATTGCTCTTGTTGCCCAGTGCTTAGCATGGAGCCTGGCGCAGAGTAGGTGAGTTTAAAATATAATATTGCTAGCAAGACCTTTCTATATAATCTTATGGATGCTTTGTATTGTAAAGAATAGTCCCTGAGATGCAAATAGCTTCCACAGGGGTCAGTGAAGGGTGAGTTTGGTGACATGGTGACACAGAGGGAGACAAAGCACCTACTAGAGAGAGAGGAGTTTGGGTAGCAGACACGGAGAACTGTTCAAGGGTTCCGACTAGGTGCTGGGTGGGGAAAAGTGTGCAAAGAATTGTTTCAGGGAAAAAACATCCTTGGAAAAAAAGATACTGCACTGCCTGCACCGCTGGGGACTGTCAGTTCTTCCCTCAGTGTGCTGGGTCTCCATAGGCTGGGAACAGGCTGGGCAACCTTTTTGTACTTTACAGACAGCTTCTAGACGTACAGTGTACTGTGCTACATCCACTCAGAGTATAATAAAGTAAAATCCACTCAAAGCACGAAAGTCAGGCATAGGAATAAGGCAGTTAAACACAATTGAGAAACACAGCTGGACATTCGTATGTCTTATTATAAGGATATTAACTGGATGAGGGGGATTTAAAGACGCCATTTTGTCGGATTAAGCACTCTGCCTACCTCTGCGCCCCCCAGCCCCCGGCCCCCGCCCATGAGATCAGACATCTTTGCTGATGGCTGATTCCAGGATCTTCCAACACTTAGGTGTAAGGGGGACGCACATTGCGGTCTCTCCTAGACCCCTTGGGCCTCCTCCGGCTCTGGTCTCAGTATATAGGGTCATCCCTTTTCTTTCCAATACCCTGTCTACTACTGACCACAGCCATGAGTCAGCCTTCCTTTCTGAGGCTAAAGAGTCCCGATCTTCAGAGACTCCATCCATGGACCTTCCCCAGACAAGATGTGGAGTTGGGGTGTTTCCCTTTGGTGCCTGTGTCCCACATCTCTCCCTGAAACCCAGTGCCCTCACCGGCCTCCTAGGTGGGCACCTCACTCAGACCTGCCTTCCTAGGCTGCCCATTCCCCTTTCCTCTGCCATTCACATGTAGCTTTTCTGACGCTCGTCTTAAAATAACCCAGTAAATGAACTGATGCTAATGGGAAAATGAGTGAAAGGGAGTCAACATACTCGTGAATTAATGGGATTCTCTTCCTAGGTACTCTATTTGCATTTTAACTGTGATTAACAGATAATTCTCTTCCGAGGTTGTTCAGGCCTGACAGTGGGGAGATATTTTTTAAGGAAGCCTTGAGAGACTTTCAAATCAGGTAGCATTTGGGCAGCGATCTAGTCTGCCATGTGTACTAGCCTTCTGAATTCTGAATTGCACTGACATGGTTAGGGAGCTTTAGTGTTCCTTATATATGCTGATTGGTCCCTGAGGAGGATTTTGAAATTTAGGGAGCTTCTGGCTACTCATGTCCTAAATGGTGAATTTCTGTTCAGAGGACATGGCATTCAAATAGAAGGTGAACATTTTGATATCTCCATGCACAAGCCAGCTCTTCTCAGCTTTTAATTGCATTATAGCTCTGATTAGAACAGGAGATGTGGAGCCCTGGTGGAAATGCGTGGTTTAACACTTGTCCCCTACTCAGACTATCCAGGTGGACCCTCAACTTTTACTTTCACTGAAGTCCTATCAGAAAGCCCATTGTGCTGCCATGAAGGAAACTCCAGCCAGGCAGTGCTGTGTAAGTTCAGCATCTGATTATGAATGTTGGAGTGGGGCAGGAAGGACATTTTATGAGCTCTACCTTCAAAATGCTATTCATCTCTTCAGAGATTAAAATGAAAACATAAATAGATGTTTGGAATGGAGCAGTATGACTTCTACAGGCTGACCCATCATTTACAGCTGATTCTGAGTCCCACCTGCAGGAGACAGCACTGCTCAACCAGGGATGGGTCCACCCCTGGGTGGGGGGACTTGGCAATGTGACTGAAGGTCTCTACCAGCATTTTGTGGGCTGGGGCCGGGGAGGCCAAATATCCATACTGAAGAATTGTTCTACCCCAAATGCCAGCACCCTTCTTGCTTTGAGTGGATTCTTAAATACTGGTACTTAAAAAAAAGAGAGAGAGAAAAATTGTTGGGTACGTGGACAAAAGGGATAGCTAGAGATGGCACAAATCACTCTTTCATTGGCCTATTCCTGGTCCCAGGAGAGAAGATGTTCAAGGTCCAGACACATGGTCCTGTGGCTGTGTGACTTATAGGGGATATGATGTCAGTGATGTCTTCTGGTCTGAGATGGCTCAGTGGCCTGGGTCATCTTTCCTGTCTCAGGAAGTGCTGGAGGAGGAAGTGCTTAGAGTGACATTTTGGTGAGATGGGTGATGACCTTTTGCGGGCCTGTCACCAACCCCTCCCACGCACTCCCTGAGAAGAACCAGCTTCCCACCCAAAGCCATTATAGTAGAAGTGGGGCGCTTATCTCTCACCTAGATTTTCTCCTAAAATGCCAGTAGAAGGGAGGGAGTCTAACCACCACGGGCTCTTCCACCTTATCTTACTTAGGGGGATAAGCTTAATAAATCAGAAAACTGTCTCAGCTGGGGCCTGATGACCAGAGGAGAGTTATTTTTTGATTTATGAGCACACTCATTATCTCTACCCAGAACATCAGTATGGCTTCTGTTTCTAGAAGGTAGAAAATCCATCTGCAGAAAAAAAACTCCCACCCTTAGGCTGAAACCTGCTTCCCCTTTCTTTATCCCAGTGTCCAGGGATAGATAACCACAGCCAATCTTTAAGAAACAGCCTCTGCACAGATTCTTAGGAAGCAGCGCTGGGAACTTGAAATGCAAGTTAGATGAGCTGTGCACTTTGAGAGAGCATTACTCAGGGAGCCCTTGCATGTTATTTAGAGCTGTAGTTAACTGTCTGCAAGAACTCTGAATGGAGGAGGAAATGTGTGTGAATAAAGTGACAGTTTGCCTTTCTTTGATCAGAGACAACTAATGGGGGCAGAGTGTTTTGCTGTGTCTGAGAGGAAAGGCCTTTATCACCCTCTTCTCACTCCTCCTGCTTTTGCTGCTTGAGGCAGAGAAGGGCCGCTGTGGGAGCTCCCAAGTCAGAGGGACAAACTGGGACCTTCCCCTTACACAATGTGTGTCAACTCTTTCTATATCTGCCCCTACCACTCTCAACTATGAATAAACACTGGGAACAGCGGCAGGGCATTGTCTGAGACAGCACCGGAAGGGCACAGGGTGGTGCAAAGAGACGGGCGGGGTTCTGCTGTGTCGTACATGGCGTCGCTAGGAGTCAGAGTCTACTCACAGCACTGACAACAACAACCACCTCCGACTAAGTTCTTGGGAGCAAGGACTTCCTCTGTTTGCATTCCCACAGCCTAGCATGGTGCTGGGCCATAATGTAGCAGGTGTTTCTGATGTCTCCTGAATAAATGAATGAAATTGCAGAACAAAAGTTCCCAAACTTCAGCTTGCATCAGAAGGGCTTGTTGTCCTCTGAAGGGCACAGATTGCAGGGAACTCCCCCAGAGTTTCCGGTTCACTAGGTCTGGGGTGGGGCCTGAGGATGTGCGTTTCTCCCAAGTTCCCAGATGATGCTGATGCTGCTGGTCCAGGGGCCCCACTTTGAGAACCATTGTTGTAGACGGCCAGAGAAAGCTTGCTCTCACTGGTATAACTGAAGCCCTCTGTTGAAATAAAGGAAGCCGCAGGTAAATCAGTGTATCAGAAGGAACCCAGGACTTGGAATCTGAGGACTGAGATTGGAGTCCTGGCTCTGCTGTTTGTGGGCTGTGAGACCTTGACAGGTCCCTAGAGTCTAGCCTCGGGGAGTTTGTTTCCTGGTGGGACTGAAGGCTGCCTGACCCACCTGGCAGGCATGTCATGGGATCAAATGAGAATATCTATGTGAAGGTGATGGGTAGACTCAGAGATCAGATGTAAATGTAAGTACTGTTATTGTAGGAACAGAGCTTGATTAAGCTCGTGATTGACATGGGCACTTATTGCCTTTTATGAGCTGAGTTAAAAAGCAAACTTATAAAAGGATGACAAATATGATGGGGGAAATAGGAGAAATAATTACAGCAGATTTTCAGACAGGATGTAATGAAGTGCTAAATTATATATTGGCGTCCAGAGCACTCTAGAAGTTCAGGTGTGTGTGCTAGGAGGGTATGTGGGAGGATTAATAAGGGGAGTCTTCCTCAGCAGTGGGATCCAGTGGGCTTTGAGGAATGGTTAGGATTTGGACTGAGGCAGGGCAGAGAGAAGTCGGTGAGCAGAAGCATGGAAGGTGGACCTGTCCACTCCACAAGTGGAGGGTGCCTGTGGGGACAGTGGGCTATGAGATTGTGCAAAGGGAACAGCCGAGTTACAGGCCCGCAAAGCAAGGAGCAATAATTCAACTCCATGTGGTGGGAAGTAGGACATTAGGCCTGAGATGATGAAAATGTTTAAGCTTCAGAGGGGCTAGGAAGGCCCAAAGAGAAGAGAACAGGCTTAGGGTGGCAGCTGTGGGAGTAGGGGTATACGTGAGTGACCCGCAGAAGAAAGAGCTTGATAAAGGAGTACAACAGGATTCTCAAACATGGCTCAGGGGTTTCAAGTCTGGGTGGCTGGGAGGATGGTCAAGCAGAGAGGGAGATTTAGAGAGGGGGGTTAGCTTGTGTGAGGGATGGTCAGGTACTATCGGGAGAGTTGATGAGTTTGGTTTTAGGTATTTGAATATTTCACATGACTGTGAAACTTCTAAAGAAAAATGCCATTAAGGCTCTTGGATAAACAGGCCTAAAGTTTGGGTGACAGGTCAGGAAAGAGAATATTTTCATCTGTACCATGTTCTCCTCTTGGCCGTTTCGAGAGAGGAGTGACTGCCTGTGGCATAACTCGCCGGATCCTTGGTGTTTTCATGCCTGGAGATTTTCCTGCTGAGTCCTCTTGGGCCAGAGTATGATCAGTGGTGAAATTTGCATCTCACCTTTCATCTCTTCTCTCCTGCAGGGGACGCTCTTTCTTACCACAATGGATGGAAGTTTACCACTTTTGACAGAGACAACGATATCGCCCTCAGCAACTGTGCCCTGACACATCATGGCGGCTGGTGGTACAAGAACTGCCACTTGGCCAACCCCAATGGCAGATATGGGGAGACCAAGCATAGTGAGGTAGGTGACAGGCAAACATCTTTTTTGTCCCAGGCTCTTCCCACATTCATTTCCCAAAAGGGACACCCTCCTGGTTGGTTTGGCTGCCCCTCTCCTTCCGATGCTTGCTGTCAGGGCAGTAGAGCTTCTCTTCCAGGTTCCATGGCCTCAAGGTCAAGGCCCTCCCTGTTCATCTGCTGAGACCCCTCCCCACTCTGCATTCCCACCAGTGCTGCTCACTTACTTAGTGCAGGTGGGTGGGAGCTCAGGCTGCCCACTGCTGAATAGAGACAGAAGATGTGGTCACACACCATCTCACTTTACTACTGCACACGTGAGCCCTGTCTCATTCAGCTTGGGCTGCTATAACAGATTACTATAGACTGAGTGGCTGAACAAGAGACATTTATTACTCACAGTTCTGGAGGCTAGGAAGTCCTAGATCAAGATACCAGCAGATTCGGTTCCTAGTGAGAGCTCTCTTTCTGGCTTGTAGACAGCTGCCTTCTCACTGTGTCCTCACATGGTGGAGAGAGAGCTCTGGTCTCTCTTCCTCTTCTTATAAGGGCACTAATCCCATCATGGGGGCTGTACCTTCATGATTTCATCTAACCCTCATTACCTCCCAAAGGCCGCACCTCCAAATGCCATCACATTGGGGGTTAGGGCTTCACCATATGCGTTTTAGGAGGACCCAAACCTTCCATCCATAACAGACACTTCATAATTCTTTCTAGTTGTTCTCCCAGTTAAACCAGAGTGATTTCTCTCAAGTCCTTTGATCACCAGGAAAACAGTCTTTCGTGCCTTAGGTCAGACCCACCCTTGGATCCACTTCATCCAAAGCCACCTACAGTCTGCCCAGAGCATTATGCTGAACCGTCTCTCCATTTCAGAAGTGTGCACACGGGGCTGAGAGTTCTCCAGGGCTCCTTTCCCCTCCGTTGCTCTGAAACTTTCTTACAGTGATTCCTTGAACCTCTATGACCTGTGAATATCATCTTGACTCCTTGCCAGCTACCGGGCAACTCCTGCCTGCTCCCTCACAGCTTCTTGAAAATTGCATCTTTGTTCATACTCATCATTAATCCATCCCCTCTGTGAGCTCCCCGAGTCCCCATCCTGGGTTTCTAATTTCCCATCCTGGCTCCTGATCCTAGCCTTCATGAAGCCACCTCTCCCCAGAACTCACCTCCTGCCAATATTACTGTAAATATCAGCACCTCTAAAGTCCAGGTACCTTTTGATTACTTTGGTCCTGACCAACAGTGGGGGCTCCTAATCCTTATATGATTTCTCAAAGGGAAGAAGAAATTTGCCCCCAGGGAAGCCCAGGAGGGTGGGCCCATGAGTCCTGGTGGCAGCGTGTGGGCTGACTCAGGGAAGCCTGTGATCAGAGATCAGATATTTGAAATGAGCAGCCAGCGTGTCCTAAACCATCCCCATATTTGCTAATAAAAGACATTCATCTGGTTAATGTGCTTTTCACAGTCTGCAAGGCATTTAGCTTCTTGTTTATTATTTACTTCACAAATTAAAATACATAAAATTGGTCACTTGGGCTCTTTATTGGCCAGGTTGCAAGGTTATTAAGTGAATTAAATATTATTGCGCTCACCAGTCAAAAGACATAAAATGAAATTTAGCTTTCAGCAGGCTATTTGTTACCCCAGAGCTAATATCTAACCAGTCTAAATTGAAAATGATTTTACACAATTGGCCAATTAATATGTTTATTTTTGCCTTTAATTTTTTGGAAAAGCAAAGAGTGAGGCAAAGATAATGTGATCCTTGCTGGCCAGGTTGACCCTGTGTTATCTTTGCTGTGGCTCTGGCGTCACCCACCGCCTGGACTCACACCCCGCATCCTCCAACTGCTCAGGGCTTCCAGGTCACCTCAGCCTGTTTAACCACAGCTGACCAGCAGAGGGCACACGTTTCTAGATTCCACCCTCAATTCCCTTATCATACTATCCCAGTCACCACTTGTCTCTTTTTCTCTCCCCTAAGCAGACAGGGAGTGGTATCACTGGCAAAGAAGCTTTCCTTTGTGCCATAACTGATCTCACCCTCCTCCCAGTTGCCTTTTCTTGATCTTAGGTTTTTTTGTGCAGGGGGTGAACTGGGAGCCGTGGAAAGGACATGAATTCTCCATTCCTTATGTGGAGTTGAAAATCCGCCCTCATGGCTACAGTGGGGAGCATGTCCTGAACAGAAAGAAGCGGACACTAGGAGGAAAGACGAGAACAGTCTGATGGCCCATGTGAGAAATCGTCGCACGAGATGACCGGTCCCGGGTTGGGGCTGCTTGAGCTTGGGGTAGGGTGGGTAGTGGTGACTGGCTTATGGACGCTTGAAGGACGCTCAGAGCCTCTAGTTTCTGAGATGGCTGGATAACCTGCAGGGCAAAGCGTGTCACCAAGCTTCAAACCAGAGAGGTTACCTTCTGTCACCTGCATTTTTGCCCATTATATTGGGGCCTGAAAAATTGACACAGTAGTAGTTGCACAGTGTGTATGGGAAAGACAGCACTGAAACTGTAAGGTTTTTCAGTCTATCTTCAGCAACAAATGTATAGGTTTAGGGCAAAAAAAAAAAAAAAAAAAATCCAGCACTTCACCAATTGGAAATCTCTGGTAATTGGTATATATATATTTAAAGCTCTGTTAATACAAATCTTCTGTCTAGAAACAAGCACCAAAGAAGGGTTCTCTTTGATGACCAAGGGGTTGAGGTAGCCTGATGCTTGTTACCTCTGTTACCACTGGGTTTTGACAAAAAAGATGTAAATTTTCCCCTTTTAAAAAATTGCTGGTGTTATGAGGAAGAATAAAGGGAACCCAAAGGGACCAGGATGGATCCACATTTAGCTTAGTTCCAACTAGTATCCAGGCTGCTGGAAAACAAGGCTTCGTGTTATCGCTATTTTTAAGTGCCCCCTTTCCAGCTATTTGCATAATCTTTCATAGATCTGCATATGTTGTGAATAAATTCTCACTCGTTTCAACTTTAAATAATTTGACTCTCTTGGTAATTGGTTCCTCCCAAAGCCTCTTTCCAGTGTCTCCCTGTCATGGCGTCAGGTCCTCAGCCTCCCTCCTTTCCCGCGCCCACTAGGTTGGAGCCCTGGGTTTTCTGAAAGCTCTCAGCACTGCAGGCTCACTGTTTGAATGGGCACTCGGAGAGGTCAGATCCCTTCTGCTTGTTTTCCTGTCACTTTAGAAGGTTTTTCTGTAGTGAAGTCAGTGACCATTGAAGTAACTTAAATTCCTCTTCACAGAAAAAAGAAAATAATAAACCACTTGATTTAAAAAATTTTGCCTTGTGTTATTTTCCCCACGTAAGTGCACTTGAATTCTAAATTTAACCTGAGTGCAAATGAAGGTACAATTTATGCATTATAATGGAGTTTGGTTGGCTGTGGGCTCTTACGTATGATGGCAAATAATGGCCTTGGGAACCGGGAGGAGTGAGTGAGTGGGAAGGAAGCCCAGCGCTCTGCGAGCTGCAGTCCCCTCCAGGACCGGAGGGCCAGTTACTGCCTCAGGTTCTCCAGGTCTTACCCCCGGCTGAGTGCCAAGCCATATTCTCGACAGTTTTTGTCAGCCTTCAAAGTTTTCAGCACCACTCCCCTTGCCCTCCTGCTGACACATGCACACTGAGCAATGCTGTGGTCCCTGCTAGATATGATCGTGGGGGCTCTGAATGGCGTACAGTTGTAGGGTTGGGGCTGATCATTAAAGGTGTGCTTGCATGTTGTTCATTGATTCAACAAGAATTTAAGCGCCTGCCTGCTCCTCACCAGGCAGTGTGCTAGGGAGGCAGGGGTGAGCAGTGGCGGCGAGCCCACAGAGGTGAGCAAGCCAGACATGGAGTGTGTGCCGTCATTCATTCATTCAACAAATATTGACTAGGCCCTATTGTGTGCCCGGTTCTACTCTAAACACTGGAACTATGGAAGTGAACAAAACATAATATTCTTGCCCTGTGCTTCTCTTCTTTTGGTGGAGACTGACAATAAACACACATAAATGGACAATTTTAAGAAGTGTTAAGTGCCCTGGAAGAAGAATAGGACTGAAAGGTGCAGGCAGTGATCGGTGGTGGAGGTGAGGGCTGTGCAGGCCTCTCCGAGGAGGGGCTGTGGGCAGACATTGCCCAGTTTCCTTTAGTTGTGATCCAGCATCGGCAGGGCCGAGCCTGAGCTAATTTGCTCTCCGTCTTAAAGGCCCCTCTGTATAGCTTCCCAGTAATGAGTCCTCTCGTCTTGTGTTTCCACGGAGGGTGCTCGCCTTAGTGATTCAGAGCCTTGTGCTCATCCCAGTGGGTGCAGGCTTTTTAGACAAAAAAAGTGTCCTTTGCAAAATGGATCAAACCCTGGGATGACTCAGAGCTGAGGGTGGTACCTGGTGGACCCTGCTTCCCAGCGCGTCACGGGCCGTCCGATATGCCTGGTAAAGCACAGAGGGCTGGGCCCCGTTCTTGACCTTCTGACTGGGTCGGTCTGGGCTGGCTGCTGCTGCTGTTGGTGATCAGTCTGAGTAGCTCTGGCCTAGGGGGCCGCCTGCCGAGGGTCATTTGGGTCTGGAGGCATCGGTGATGGCAGCAGCACACCCCACGCTCACTGACCTCTGCGTTCCTCCACCACTGGCCAAGAAGAGAACTGGTAGGGAGACTGGTGTTGTGTCTTGCCTTCTTTCCCCCGAAGGACCCAGGCTGTCCAGAAGGAGTGGGCAGAGAAAACCTCAGCTGACCCTTCAGGGGCTCTACGGCAGGGCAGAGAAGCAAGTCAGGGGAGGCTCATTTTCAAAGAATATTTGTCTGCCTGAGGAGAACATTCCAGCCCTAAACCTCCGTGCCTAACTTCATCTTAACGTGACCGGCTCTGGCAGCTGAATTTAGGTCCCAGGAATGGGGTTATGGATAGACCTGCTTTTCAGAGGGTCAAACGCTTTTCTGAGAGTTGAGTTCTGAGCCATCAGGGTTTTGAAGCTTAAGGGACCATTCCTACCCTGTAGGACAAACCAAAGAAAACAAAAGCTGTCATTGGAGGGACGGGCTGCAAGCCAGGCACTAGGGTAGAAGCGAGGACAGAAGTATCTGAGCCTTTGAGAAGGTCTCTGAGCCATTGCTTGTTCCGTGCAAGATGCTAGCAAAGCAGTGATGGACAGAACCCAGCCCCTGCCCGCAGTGTGGCGGGGACAGCCACGGGGACAAACCATGACAGTGGGTAGCACAATGGGGACAGTGAGTCAACAGGGGTGTGGTCTGGATGCAGTGAGCAGAGCAGGGCACTAGGGAAAGCTTCACAGGTGTGATGTGGGCATTAGGTCTGGAAGGACGAATCTGAGTTGACGGGAGAAACGAGAGGCCTGGGAGGAGGCAGGGCACCTCGGGAAAAAGGAGTGTGGTGGCAGAGACGGGAAAGGGTGGAGTGTGGCATGTTCGAGGGCGGAAAGTGGCTTCCTGGTGGGGTGAGGTGTCATCGGTGGGGGCCAGGCTGGAGAGATGAGCAGGGACTCTTGTCTTGGTTGTGCGAGTCCTGTGGTTGTCAGTGCTCACCGTCCATCGGAAGCAGCTGAAGTTCTTATGTATACAGACCCTGTTTCACCTCTGAGGACTCTGCTTCTCTGAGTCTCAGCCGAGTCACATGCATCTGAGCTTTTTAAAGCTCCCAGGGGATTCTGACATGCACACAGGGCTGAGGACCACTGCTAAGAGGCAAGAGTTGGCCAGTGGAGAACACTCAGAGGTCTGTAAACCTTGGAGGGACACATGTAGTGAGGCTTTTAGTTTGGAAATATCATTCTGGCGGCATGAAAGTGAATGGGAGTAGGTGTTGAAGGAAGTTTTGGGGAAAGCATGGAGATTCACAGACTAGTTAGGGCTATTGCAATAGGCAATAGGGGCTGACTTTCTTGGTCTGTGGCAGAGATGGTGGGAAAGGGGAGAAGGGCTCAGATTAAAGAGAAATTTAGGAGGAAGAGTCAATAGGATTTGAGGGGGATGCGTGGTAAAGGCAGGAAGGGGTCCTTTAGTGGCAGAGTTTAGGGCTGGTGGTTCTTGACAGTAGCTTCCCCTGGGACTCAGGTCCCAGTGTTTGTTTGTCACGTGACATCAGGAGCTCTGCTTTTTAACTTGGAATTCTCAGGGATTCAAGGATTATTAAAGCCAGAAGGTGCTGAAGGAGCCAAGGAGAGAAACAAAGGATGACCCAAGGGATTGTGATCGAGGGGATGTTGTGAAGGGAAAGAAGCAGGTGTGGTGTGTGACGAGAGAGAGGATGTGGACAGGACAAACGCAAATGGAGGTAGAGCAGGGTGGAGGGAAAAACAAGTAGAAATAATGAAAAGCTTTTGGCGAAACGTAGTCGTTTGCTGGAGGAAGTTTTCCACTAAAAAATTTTCCAAGTCATTCTCTTAAGTGCTTCACCTGGGTGATGGAGAGGCTCAAGAAGGAGTTTCTGTCAAGAAAGAGCAGGAATCTATACAGTTGGGGCCAGCAGCCCAGGGCAGGGGGCAAGCTGTACCCAGCCAGGCCAGGAGATGGCAGTGCTGTTCTATCAGGAACCTCTCACTTCCCGAGCACTTTCCTCTTCTCCATAAAGGGGAGTGCTGGGGGAGTCTCCACTTTTCCCTCCTGGGTAACAGTCTGGAGAGTCAGCCCGTAGGATATGGCTCAGCATCCAGCCTGTGCTTGGCAGTTGCGCGCAGTGCTACTGCTGGACTAATGCACAAAGCAGGTAGCTGGGAAAGGCCCAGATATTGCCTGGGGAGACCTGGGCTCTGTCCCGGGCCAGCTCTGCTGGGCTGGTGGTGGGACAGGTGGGATGGGGGCCGTCGGCATGATGAAAGGTGAAGGCGGCACCCCTGGAAGGGATTTTAGGCTGTTTCTAATGTGCAAGTGAATTTCCACTTCCCGAAGTTCCTCTGTTAGTTGGTTGTTTCTATGAGGAGATAGGAAATGGGTTGAGTTCCAATTCGAATGTCAGATAAAGAAGTTACGTTCCCAGTTTAGCCCATAAAAGCCTGTTTATTCTATAATAGATAAATTGCAGGGCACTCATAATGACAGAAATAGAAAACCATGGCATTGCAGTGTTGTAATTTAAACAATAGAAGAAAACAAAATGGAATGAAAACAGTTCATTATTTTGGTAAGTGAAGAAAATTAGGTTTAATTGGAAGAGGATAAAGAGATGAGGCTTGCTGTGGTACATCTGAAGGAGACATTGGGGCCCTCTAAAGGCTTGTGGGCAGAGCCCTTTATTGTACTTAGTATGTTTCTGATGTAAGGGAGGGGCTCCTGCAAGTTAACAGTCTTTGAGGAGCCAAAATCAGTAGATGGTCCTGGATCACAACACCTGGTGCGTAGAAGGGCACTGGGGTCGGCCGTGAAGACTTTGGTTTCCATTCCAGGCCCGGGTGAATTACTTACTTGCCTTCCCTGGGCCTCATTTTCTTCTTTGTAAAATGGGAATGATATCCAGCCCTGATTTACTCACTGCATCGGTTGCTGCGAGAATCAAATAGATAAGGAAGGTGCTCTTGTGTGATAGGAAGCTCTCTGGAGTGTAAGACACAGGGCGGGAGCTTTGGTCTCTGAAACTTCATTCAAAACTTTCAGGTTTTCTTTATTCTCCCTTTCCTTAATAGAGGTGTATTTGCTGTGGATAGCCACCCATAGGATTATTACGGCTCACAAAAGGAAGGAAAGACAAGGGGCAGAGTGAGAAAGACAGTTTGGTAGACGTGAAGGAGAATCTGGCTACATTTCAGAAAGGGTTTCCTTGGGGATGATAGGAATTGAGCTGCAGGCAGTGAAAGACTGGAACAGATGAAGCACGGGGGCTACACGAACCCTCCACAGCAGCATTTCTCAAACGGTGTTCCTCGGAACCCTTGCTCTTCCAGATGTGCTAAAAGAAGAGACTTCATGGTCAAACAGACTTGGGAAAACTCTGAGGTAAGCGGAGTTACACCCGTTTCTTCGTTATGGTACCTCTTAGAACCTTTCGTGTGATACACGCATTGTGGATCGCAAGGAGTGGGGAAGTCACAGGATGCAGTGTTTTGCAAACTTACTTGACCATAGAATTCTTTTGTTTTCTGAGAATCTAGATAATATTTCTCAAAGTGTCGTTCAGAGACCACTGGCCTTACCTAGCTGTTAGAAGAGCAGATTGTCTGGCCCCCACCCAAGATTTAATAAATCCGGCAGAAGGGCAGAGAGGGACTGGGAATCTGTGCTTATAAGAAACACCCCAGTGATTCTTTTCTTTTGTTTTTTTCTAATCAATACATTTATTTAGCATATAGTATGTACCAGGCTCCATGTCGTATATTGGAGATACAGTGGTGAATAAGGCAGTTACACTTCTGGCCTCATAAAGGCGAATTCTAGTGCAGGTGGGAATGTGGGGGGAGTGCCAGGAACACAGGAACACACACAGTTACCATACAGTCTGGTCGTTCTGTGATGGGGAAGACTTGTGGGGTTAGGGAACCTTTCCTGTGGGCGGTGATGTAAAATCTGGGACACTTCACCAGAAATCTGTTTGTAACAACAATGAAGACGTAGGGTTATGAAAATCCCTCCTCTGTCAAAGGAGCATGGCATTCTTGACCCTGAGATTTGTGAATATCCGTAAGACCCAGTGAGTCTTTAACACATTTAATCTGAGGACCAGTGACGCGGCTGGATGCATGTTCTCAGGGAAACACTTGAAAGGTGACAAAGATGTTGATGCAACTCTCTCCTCATCTGGCCACCAGGGGGCACTGTCACTGTAGGGTTGCTTGGTTGTGGGCAGGGGGCGTGGGTTGAGGTGGGCTAGGTATGTTAGGACCTGGCCTGTCACATAACTGCAGATTGGGAGTACGGGAATACTGTAGGCAGTGCAATGTGTGGTGCAATTAGGGAGCACGTCATACCAGTGGGCATAGAAATGTACGTTGTTTTCAATCCTTATCTCAGTTGACCTGTCTGCACCGTTTGACTCTGTGGACTTGGGCTTTCTTCTCCTTTGACTCCTAAGACACAACTCGCTCATGATCTTCCTTCTACCCTTTATAATAATAACAACGAACATTTACTGAGCACGTGTATAAGCCAGGCTCTGTGCTAAACGCTTCATAAACCTTATCTCATTCACTCCTCTCCCTGTGAGATAGGGGCTATCATTAACTCTACTTTACAGGCAATTTTTACAGCGATTAAATCATGGGCCTAAATTTCCATAACCAGTGGAAGTTGGAGTTAGTTTCGGAATCCGGACAGCCCCGGGCGTGAGTCCTAGCCCACCACACTTATGGAGGTCCTTGTCAGCCTGTCCCCAGCATCACTACCCCGGGCTGCACTTTCAGGTTGTAGGCAATGCACACGGGGCCCTCCTTTCCCAATTTCCTCCTCCGCAACTCTGTGGACAGCTCCTACTGTCTGCCCCCACACCTGTCCTGAAACCAGCTTTGGAGCTTCCCTCTAAGGAAGCAGCGACCACACGTATTGTCATGGTCTATTTGCTTGTCTGTCCCCCAAACAGCCTGTGAGCCCCTCCAGACAGCTTTGTATCGCTGGCGCTTAGTACAGAATCAAAACTGTTAATGGAATGAGTAGCCTCAAGAGGGAGTTAGATGCATGCATGGCCCTTCCTGAATGAAGTGTCATAGGTATTTGAAAACATCCCTTTGAACCTATGACAGAGATAGAAGGCTGTGTTGAAGGGACTCTTTTTTTCAGTCTTGTAATCCTGTGACTTTGAATTTGGGAATAATATTAGGTCAAAGGGCGAGAGGCCAGCACAGCATGTTCTGGTGAGTTGAGAATGCTCTTAGCGTTGCCCAAATCCATATTCACACCCAAGGTCAGGGCCAAGCTGGGCAGGTGGAGCTGACGGCATGTGGCTCTGGCATCCCCACAGGTGTGCAGCAGCTGCGCCTCCTCCAGATGGCTTCTGGGCAGCATTCCCTTTCCAACACTGGAAAGGTTTGGAAGACCTGGGGGAAAGAACAGAGAGCTGAGTGAAGAGTCTCTGTTCTCAGGTTGTCGTGGAGTATGTGGTGATGGGGAAGGGAGACCAGGAATCAACTAAAACTACGGAAATATCAGCCTGCCTTGGGGGAGGTAAGGCGCAGGCCTTCCTTCCTAAGTCCTAGTTAAAATGCAGTAAACACAGTGTTTTGCCAACGGGTCTGACCACTCCTCCCACAAGCTTCTGGACCCATGCTCTCCAGGTTGGTAGCCAGTAGCTGCACACAGCTATTGAGCAATTGAAATATGGCCGGTGTAACTCAGCTACTGGCCTTTAATTTTATTTAATTTTAATTAATTTAAATGGCTGTATGAGGCTAATGGTACCATATTGGACAGTGTAGATACAGAACATTTCCATCATTCCTAGTTCTATTGGACAGTACTACTCTAGAGGGTTTCTGGTCTAATTACCAGCTTAGCATCATCAAGGGAGAAATCAGGAGCATCTAAGTCATTTCATTTCATAACCAAAGCAAAGCTACGGCTGACTTGAAAAACATACATTTATATATACAAACGTGAGTGTGAGTCTATCTATCATCTATCTACTATCCTCTATCTATCTATCATCTGTCTATGTATCTATGTATCTACCTATCTATCATGTATCTACCTATCCTCTATTTATATCATCTCTCTATCCATCATCTATCATCTACCTCTCTGCCTAGCAGCTACTATCGAGGCTCTTAATCTCTTCCCTTCCCAGCACCAGATTTAACTCAGAGGTCTATTTTTGCTTAGTTTTTCATATTTTCCCCTTTCTTCTTTCAGAAGACATTGATTGACCTCACTGAAGGGAATGTTCTCGAAGTGTTGCCAAGGACCATCCGTGTGTTTTTTCTGCAGCTGGCACTCTGAGGATGCATAGTCCCCGAGGTGTCTGCTCTGCAGGCAGGGGTCTGAGCACACTCCTGGTCCTCTGACCTGTGACTCTGCCATGGGGGAGGCAGTGCCCAGGACGCCGGGCCTTTGGTTTCCCAGAGGAAGTTGCTACACCCATCATTTCTGTGTGATGTCTGGGAGAGGGTAATATCTAATACTGGCAAGAAAGTAACTATCCGAGGTCAGCAAGTAAGGAGGTCAGGCATGGCTTTTTATTTTCAAAGTATTTTATTTAAATAAGTTTCTCTTTGGGTGTGTTTGAATTTTCTAGAAAAAAAAATACTGACAAATACTATACAAGTTGGACCATTTATATTCTTCTTGAAAAGGTGACTGCCCTTTTTCTACATCTGCCCCTTCCCCTCGCCCAAGGAAATAAAAGGGCGCATCCACTGACCAGTGGGGAAAAGAGCTCCCTGCCTCTGATGGCTGAGTCTGGCTGAAGCTGTTCGGAACTCCCGGGCCTGGGCGCTGCTCCCCAAGCCTGTGCTGGTTTAGGAAGCCTCTTCTTTACAATCCTTTCTGCCCTCTCTTGGCTTAAACCCCGCAGGATGGGCCAAGCAGGCTCTAGTCCTGAGGCACCCGGTTGCCAGTGGCAGTTCTGGGGCAGAGGCTGGGAAGAAGGAGTAGAGAAGGAGAGAAATAAAGGGGTGGAGCCAGGGTGGTGCTGGGAGAAGAGGCAATGAGATGAGAATAAAACAGGGGGGAGAAAGATGAGAAGGAAGTGGGAAGAAAAGGGTGTGGACTCCACTAATTGCCTTGGGCTCCTTTCACACACCCACTTATTCAACACAAACTTGAGGGCTTGTCATGCACCTGGCACTGTTGTAGGGACCCCATGAAGGTTGCCAGGGGAGTTTGGGGTGGGGAAAATGTACACCTCATTCAGGGTTTGGGCCTCCTGGGTCATAGGCTGTGGAAGCAACTGAGAAGTGCATTTCTGGGTGTTTCATGCCTGGAGGTAGAACACAAGCCCATTCGATTAGGAGACAGTGGGGCACTGCACCTTGAGACAGAGGCCTTGTCACAGCAGTGACAACTCACTGCTGTCTTAATTCAAACCAGCAGCCAGTTGCCATGGCAACCATGTTACTGGTGTGGTCCCTGATCCCGGTGATCTGCTCTCCTAGATCATATCTGACACCAGTCTCGGCCATAAGCCTCCACGTCTCCCTCAAGTCATCCATTTTAGGGGGACTGAGAGTTGGAGTCAGGAAGGGCAGCTCATCCCGGTGGCAGCAGTAGACGTGGGGAGATGACTAGTCATCCTGTGATGTGAAGGGGACAGCCAGATGCTCCATAACAAGGTCTCTGTGTGACAAGGGGATAGAGAATCAGGGGCTGCTGCTTGCTTTGGTCAAAGGGGTGTATGAGTGAGGGGCCCAAATGCCCAAGGTATTTAGGGCCACTTGGGGTGAGAGGGTGAATGTGACTGTTTCTCAAATATGTGCAGGCCTGAATTACGATTCACAGGGTCACCTGCTAGAAGACCCTGGTGCAGAAGTTACTGTCAGATGCCCGCCCTCCGTGGGCCTGGAGTATGCCTGGAGGGCAGGAGAGTACCAGGTAGCCCAAGTCAGCAAATAGAGTATATTTTTCCATTAACACAATCTTATAGATTTTAGTTTTTGCTATAAATATCATAGTTTAGTTACATCATTAATTAAATTGCATTTTTTCCACCATTTAGAACAGCTTCCGTGGGAAAATATTTCAAGAGAGCTACCCAGCAGATTTGCAAAGGGAGTTTTAGAGCACTGTCTGCCCCCAACTTGGGGATTATCCATCTTTGTAATATGGTCACAATACAATCAAAACACCAACCAGTTCATTCTATTAGTGGATTAACTCTGCCTCGCAACCTCAGCCCAGTGGGGAGACGCTCTCCTCAACTCACATGTTTACATGTCCCCACGGACCTCAGGGCACATTTGTCAACCTGACCCTTGGTTCTGCATGCGACCTCCTGTAGAATTCAATACCCAACTTCCGTCCATTGGCAATTAGTGGGCTCACTTAGAAGAGAAGGTCACTTGGGGGTACTGGCAAGGTATTGCAAGTTTACCCTTAGCATGATCATGTATCCAACAGCATCCACAGACAGTTATGAGTACCAACTGTGTGCAAGGCACTTGCCTGAGCTTCAAGATAAATATTAATAAACCTCTATATAGCTTCATCCTACTTTCATTTAGACTCTGTAACTTCTGCATTCCATTTGCAACATACCACGCACCCATTACAACCTTATGAAATCGTTTCCAGTGTGTCTTCTGTGAGACTGTACCGGTGATTGTCTTAATTCCTTCCCCACTGAAACCTTTGGTTACATAGGAGACACCTAGCTCAGGTGTAGCCTCTCCTTTCCATCCGTAAAACATACATTACACGGGTCCACAATGTAGTCCCCTGAAGTGAATGGAGTTCACTTGCTTTCTATAGCTTTCCAGCAGTCACTACCAAGAGCTGTTTGTTCTTGCTTGGAGAAGGGTGCCTCGCTGAGTGGTTCTGAGGGCAGCATTTCAGAGAGAGGTCTGGGACCACATTAAATACCTATCAGTGGTAATGAGGACTTTGTCATGAGTTGCACACAATAGCTTTCAATAAATTTTGATCCATCGCACGTTAAACTTTTCCTCCCAGATGAGAAGTCAGAAGCGGAGGAACTTGGTGTATCTGTATCAATATACAGGGACGGGGACTGTACCAGGTTGCTGGATGGTCCAAATATGAGGATTTCCAGTGAAAGGTTATGTAGGGATAGGACTAGGAAAGCACACATCTCTGACCTGAGTGGTATACAGAACAGACAGTGCATAGGCACCTTGCCTGTTATATTATTGAGCCTGTGTGCCCAAATCTGGCCAGGCCTTCCTGCGAGATGTTGGCAAGAGCCGATAATGTACTGCTTTGCCCAGGGCCTTGCACAAAGTAGACATTCAATGACATTTGATGAACACAATGTACTTGCCCAGGTACCCGTTGCCTGAATTTGCGCGCGTGTGTGTGGTGGGCATGGTGTGCATGCGTGTGCATTTGGGAGGCATGTCAAGATCTAGGAATAAGTGTTCCTTGTGCTTTTGCATATAGAGTATGCCAGAGATGGGTGGAAGGCATGCCTGAGTCTGTAGTCAAGAGCATTGCTATTGGACACAGCTGCCAAGACAGTGCCCAAGAATTGTTCATGTGCTCCCCAGGAGTGCCCTCCATGGGGACACTCAGTCTGAGGTTTGTTCCTTGGTTGAGTAGTTCCTCTGTGGACTTGAGTGCATCACTTCAGGGGCTGCTGCTCCCTAGCCCGTGTGTAGCTGGAAGGCAGCTTAGCCCCCAAGGGAGGACGCCTCTGCTTCCTACCAAGCTAGACAGGCAGTGATGGCCTCTTCTCCATCTGGAGAAGCTTGGGCTGAGCAGAGATCCAGAGATCTTCTTCAGCCTTCTTCTTCTTCTTCTTCCCCTTGTTTCGCTCCGGTTGTTGGCCACTCTTGCCTGACCGACTCCAGCAGCAATGGCAACAGATGAAAAGGAGTGTGAGGACCACCAAGAGTGGTAGCCCCATGAGGACACCCAGGCAGATGGTGTTGAAGAGGCCCTCTTGGTGTTTGGTTGAGATGATGTCCCAGATGGTGCTAAAGAAGGAGCTGATTTTCTCCATGTTGCTTGGCTAGATTGGGGCCAGAGGAACCTTTCAGCTCACTAGCAAGTTCTGGACTCAAAAGGATGCAGCCTTGCCCACTTGCAATTTATTCCTCTTCCAGATTAGGGTTTGGGCACGCCACTGATGGCACCTGAAGAGAGCAAAACAGACTATTCAAGAGAAATGCTGTGGAAATGGTCTATAATTTTTAATAACATCATAGATTTTAGGCTTAGGAAAGGGGAGGGAATCAACGATTTCCAGAGTTCACTGAAATTTGTATTAAGACTCAATAAACAAGATATATGCATGCATTTAGTCAACAAGTACAAACCAATTCTTGCTATGGACACACTATGTTTGGCTTAGGATATAAAAATGAATAGTCTATCAGACCTGCACATAGGTGCTCAGCAATGGTTAGATAAATGAACCAATGTGTCTGTTTGGTGTTTTGGTTAGGAGTTGGCATCCTGGACCCTCTATAAGAGCAATTCTCAATCCTTTCTCCACCTGATTGCTGTTGAACACGTCCCCCCCACAGGACAGCTCTGTATCTGACCTTCTGTGAACACTACTTGCCATTTTCAACACTTTGGAAAGCTTAAGCAAGATGAAATGTCTAAGGCTTGCTGCCTGTCTTAGGGGATTTGGACCTCCCCCAAGGTAAGAAGTTCTCAGTCCTCATCCTGCCTCCCTCCTGCCTTCCTTACTGCCCTTCATTCTCTCTTCCCTGCTCCAGGTCTCTTCCCTCTTACATCCCACTCCTGTGCCCGGCGAGGACTCATCGTGCCTTAGGTGGGGGACCATTTTCTGGTTATCTCTGTTTCTAACTTCCTCTCCCTCATTACCCTCGTCTTTGCTTTCTGTCCCTCAACCAAATATTCCCAAGTCTCCTTCCCTGCCTGTTCCCTTCCTTTGCTGCGGAAAAGGAGTCTTGCAGGCTGCTTAGTGATGGTGCTTGGAAACTGGGATGGGGTCCCTGGATGCCTCCCTACTCCTATCCTGAGTTCAGCTTACAGCTGGGGCTGTTCTGGTTGCTTATACAAAGCAGGCCCTCTTCCTTTGGCACCCCCTCCACCTCTCCACACATATCTTAGGCCTCAGCATTCAAAGTATAAGGTTTTAGAGGCTCCTTCAGATATGGAATCTTGGTTCTTGTGTCCAGACAAGACTTGAAAGACAGGCATTATTCAAGAAATTTTTTTTTTGAGGAAGATTAGCCCTGAGCTAACTGCTGCCAATCCTCCTCTTTTTGCTCAGGAAGACTGGCCCTGAGCTAACATCTGTGCCCATCCTCCTCTACTTTATATGTGGGTCGCCTGCCACAGTATGGCTTGCCAAGTGGTGCCATGTCCGCACCCGGGATCTGAACCGGTGAACCCTGGGCTGCCAAAGCAGAATGTGTGAACTCAACCGCTGTGCCACTGGGCCAGCCCTGAAGAAAATTTAAGAGACCTCTTGGTGCAAGACATTGCCCTGGACCCAAAGATCAAAGAGTCATTGATTTTCAGGCTGGAAACCTTAGGGATCATCCCAACCAACACTCTCACATAAAGATTAAGATTCTGAGGCCCAGGCAGGGGAGGTGACATGTATGAGGCCACGCAAAGCTGTGATGAACACCCAGACCTCTGGAAAATGGGTCCGGGGCTCTCCGAAGGCTGCTGGGCAAGCAGAAGAACTAAGGATGATGATATTACTTTATATTTGTATTTCACTTTTAAGTGAGCAATGGGATGGTGCATTGTCTATGGAGAAAGCCACTGGGGCACCTGAGTCTAGAATCATTCTGAAGACCAGGCTTCATTCTGTTGTCTTGCACTGCAGTATAAATGTGTGTCCCCTCCTGGGTGGGGTGTGGGACGTGGTACCCCAGGGGGTGTCCTTGGAGGTCTAATTCCTTAGATAACACACTCTGTAAGTGTTCCATGTACCCAGTGACCATGTGTCCATCAAGCCCCACCACTCCCGACCTCGGTCTTAGTCTGCTGGCATGCAGCCCCACACCCTTATGATGTTATTTATGCAATTTATGCAATTGTATAAATTGACACCAGCTACTGTGCCATTTGGCCCATGGAAATGAACTAACTGATATGCCAGTCACTTTTCTAGGCACTTTACACCTGTTAACTTATTTAGTCTTTATTACAACCTTATGAAGTAGGTACAATCTGTTTCCCCCATCCCACAGCCAAAGAGACAGAGGCACAGGTCACACAGTGAGTGAGCGGCAGAGCTGGCCTTGCTCATTCTGGGATGTTTGACTCCAGATCCCCCAGGGGTGAGCCCTTCACAGGTGTTGCTCTGGGCCTCATATGCCTTTGTGTGGAATTAACCCATTTTTGGCAAGTAGCCCAGGATTTATAGAATCTTATGCTACTTGGCTATTCCCCAGATTGACTTAAACAGTTATTCCAGTCTGTTGCAAAACAAGACTGCAAAGAGATTTATTTCCTTTGTTAGATACTTCACAAATGCATGAAGATACATACAATAAAAATCCAGTCCTGCCCAAGTGGAGGTTTATAGAAAGCATATGGCTGCCTGAACTTAAACTCAACATGCAACAAAGAAAAGTATTCTGAAAAGTCACATCCCCTTGCTGGAGACTCTGCCGGAGCCCCTCTGAGGCCCTGGGAACAGCGCACGGTGATCTGTCTACACACCCTCAAGCCCACAGGCTCTTTAGGGAGAAAACTCTCCCTTGGATCCCAGAACTCCTCAGCGGAGCCACTCCCCTGTCTTGCTGCTTCTCACACCGCTCTCTCTCTGGATTTTCCTTCTCCCTTTGCCATGACCTTGGCTTTGACCTCAGCCTTGCATGGCCCAGTAGTTTGTGGCCCATCTAAAAGGATTTTTGTGCTCCATTGTGGGAAGACTTTGGGTGATTTTCTCTAATTTGACCCACACATAAGCTTTCCTGGGGCCAAACGCTCCTTGCACTGCACCTCTGTGATTCAGATGAGACAACACTGTCACACTTGTGACAAGCTATTCTCTGCCAGGGGTCATGCGGTCCCTGCAGGGAGCATAAGTGCATTAGGGGACAATCTTGGGTTCAGCTAGAAAGAGAGAGGAAGGACATCGAGCTCCTGGGGAGTATTAGGGCAGTTTTCATGAAGGTAGAGCCACTCGAGTAAGATCTCGAAAGATGAGTAGGATCTTGACAGAGAAACATGGATAAAAAGGACGTTCAAAGATTCCAGGCAGAGAAACTTCTAAAATATGGGCAGGAGAACAGGGGACCTTCTGGTGAGCCTGGGGCTCATGGTGAGAAAGGAGAGGGCTGTAGGTTGTGGCCAGAGTGGAGAGGGCTTTCATAGGGCATACATTTATCTGGGGGTTTTATAACAGGAGGATGTTGTGATCAGAGCTGCCCTTCAAGAAGAGATAACAAGATCTGAAAAGTTCTGGAGAATGTTTTAAGAGAACGCTTCAACCACTTAACACACATTTATTGGGCACCTATTATGTGCCACACATTGAGTTAGGTATTGAGAATTCAGGAATGAACGACAAAGATATGGTTTCAGATATCATGGAGACTTGTACATTCCAGGGGGGTTATTATTAGTGAGGGATCATGTCATAAAAGACAAATATAATAAGCAAATTCCAACTTAGGCTGCTTAGTTGGCTAAAATAGAAGTATGCATTTGAATTACGTGTTTATCTCAACATCCCAGGCCCTCCTACCTCTCCTAACCTTTGTCTCAAACTCATCCATCCCATGGCACCTAAAATAGCCTTTGAATAAATAGATTTCTTTTCAAGCTAAAGCTAAGTCAATAATTCACTTTTGGATCCCTAAAGGTACTTATTTGAGTCTGCTCTCTATACAGCCAAAGAGAGTATTCATTAACATCTGGGAATCCAGTCTGGGGAAAATTCAATTAAAAGGTATTCTTTATATTTTTTAATCTAAGAATTCTCTTCTAGGCTCCCAGGTTACTTGCTGAGCTCTGCTAATCTATAGAGTTTCATTAGTATTTATGAGCCTCACATTATTAGCATTTCTAGGAAACAATCAAATCTCTCCTTGGTGGTATGAATTAAAAGTTAGAGCTTCCACAGAATGTTTTGCAAAAGGAGCCACACTTTGGGCCTTAGAAATGCACTCTGGGAGACTCCATCCTTTTGTTGGCTCTCAAGTATTGCTGACACTGTTTGAAAGATAATTCATCTATTCTTGTAAAACCAACAATAGGTGGCAACCAACCTTGATTGTTTGATTGTGGTTGTGGGGTTGAGTGTGAGGTGGGAGAAGAGGGGAAAGTTACTTTCAGTCTCCTTGAAACCAGAAACTGTTCATCTCTATATCTTCAGTAGTATCTAGCTGAGGATAGAGTCATTTATTCATTCTTTCTTCCAACAAGCTTCTATCTGCCTGTGTGTGAGGTGCTGATGGAGAACAGTGATCCTGGAACCAGAGACCTGGGTTTGAGCCCTGGGTCAACTCTTGTGACCTTGTCGAATTGCCGAACCTCAGCTACAAAATGAAGCTAATAAGTTTCCTTCAGAATGATGTCATGAGGATTAAAACAACTCAATATATTTAATGAATTTTGTAAACTGTAAAATAATATAAAACATCATCTATAAAATAGTAGGTTATCTCCAGATAACAACGGACCAATTCTAGCCTTGAACTTTTCTTCCCCATGCCTTACCTTCAAGCCCAATGCTCATTGCCAAGGAGCCATGAGCCCCACCCAATTCAAAAGGAAAGGGCTGCACAGGAAACCTCCCTGCTTGTGGCTGGTCTGCAGGTCTGTGGCTGTCGTTCTAGACTCTGGCATCCAGCAACAGGGATGGAGAAGGGTCACTTGGGAACACCTGAGGGTGTGTGGAGGACTCTTGAGCACATAAAGGGAGGCCCAGGGGAGCACTTAGCCCTCTGTAGGTGCCAGCTTCCTCCTCAGGCTTCAGAATCCCTGGAAGTATACAGGGCTGGGTCCTTCCACAGGGAGGTCTGATCCATCCCTGAGAGCCAGGAGCTGCTCCAGAGTTGTGTCCACGCTGGCCCTCAGCCTAGTGTTCCTCCTGGAGCTCTCCAGGCAGGAGGTGGGGCATTCTACTGTGTGCCAGCCTCTCACTGGTCTTGTTTATTAGATAAACTAACACATGGAAAGCTGTAGAATAGTGTCCATCAGACAGTAAATGCTTTCTAGAAATGTTTATGATAAGGACCATGATGGTACCCCTTTAAAATCCCTGAGACCAACTCCAGAGTGACCTCCAAATGGTCCAAACCCTTAGCGTTCTTGGGGGGTGACGTGTGGTGAGGCAGGAGGTTCACATCTCTATCAGAACCTTAAGATTCCTTTGCTGCAGCTGCAGACTCCGGGGTCTGTGTGGGGGCCATCTCATAACTGAAAGCTGGGGGCACCACTCCCGCTGGGCCTCTCCTCAACCACCTCCACTGAGCCTCACCGTACCTGCTTTGTCTCCCCTTCCAAGGATCTCGGGGCACAGCATGATGGGCTTCTGGCCAGGCTGGCTGCTTAGAGTCACCAAGGGAGTTAAAGATGCAGACTCCTGGGCTTTACTCCTAGAGACCCTGATACAGTAGGTCTAGGGTGGGCCCAGGAATTTATATTTGTAACAAACAGCCCGAGTGTTTCTGGACAATTGTCAGGTTCAAAAACTGTTGTATAAGCAAGTTGAGCGGATGAGCCTCTTCTGTGAGCACAGGAGCCGGTGCTGAATGAGGGCGTGGACCTCGGGCGAGGGGAGGTCGGGAGAGGTTGATCATGTACAGCGGCACCACCGCCTGCCGCGGGGGGCCTCCCCTGATGCTGCTTCTTGCCCTTGGGTAGTAGGGCATCTGGGCCAGAACTACTTTCCTGGGGGTCATGATTCAGTGCAATAAACATTCACTGGACCCTCACTATGTATCCGGCCCTGTGCGTTCAGACCCTGAGCACCTCTCAGTCTAGCAAGGAGGAGACACATAAATAGCTGCAGTAGAGTGTGATGAGTCCTGCGGTCAAGGTCTGTGTAAAGGGAAAGGGGAGTGGAGCAGGAGAAGGAGTAAGCAATTCAGCCTGGAGAGGGTTAAGGGGAACAGATTAAAAGGAAATAATCAGGACGGTGTCTGCTCATCACTGGGTCAATGACTACTTATGGACCACCTATTACTGGGAGCACTGGCGGGGAACTGTGTTGGGTCTTGGCTATCCAGGAACAAGCAGACCAGATCCCTGTCCTTTTAGTGCTTGAAGTCTAGTGCGGGAAGCAGACACTCCTTAAAGAACCCCAGAGGCAGGTGTGAAAGTATACTATCGTAAGGAAGCAGACACTCATTAAAGAACCCAAGAGGCAGGTATGAAAGTATACTATCGTAAGGAAGCGCTTTGAAGAAGCCCGAGGCCACGAAGGTGAGTAATACGCCTCAGGGAGGTGGGGCAGGCTCAGGTGGGACGACTTAGCCAGGCTCTGAATTACAAAAACAGCAAACACATGGCTAGGGTGTCTGAAAAGCCTCGAAACAGAGAATAAACTTATTTAAAGCGTTTTCAAGTAACATGCTTGGTATGTTTTTCTTCAAGCCTCAGGTGAAGTGCCTCTAAATTTAGAAAAATGAATTCAATTGTTAGTACGCTATAAAGTGTCCCCCCAAAGTCTGGAAACACAGGGCAATAATGCATTTATTGTGCTTGTTTTCAGAGGAATACTTGGACCCATTGCTTCTCCTGAAAAAGACCTGACAAGACAGTGTGGCCGAAGGCCGCAGCAGTGAGAGAGGTGACAGTGGGGAGACCAAGGCCCTCGAACAGGTGGCCCCACACCCACAGGGCCTTCTAAGCCGTGTTAATGGCTGGTATTCTGTAAGAGCCACGGGGTTTTAAGCAAGGAGGGGACTAATCCATCTGCATTTTGTAAAGAACACTGTCACTGAGGTGAGAGGGAACAGATTGATGAGCGCAGCACTGGGAGCACACAATTACAGTTGTTCAGGGAAAGCGGCAGCTGAGAGGGGGTGACGGTGGCAGTGGAGGGCTGGACGAGTGGCTTGGCCAGGGTGTTCTCCAGCAGATGTGGTGGGAGAACTCTCAGGCACAGGGACAGGAGGA